>NW_026970377.1:0-288447 GCF_028390025.1 Pseudophryne corroboree
AGCAGCAAAGATGCAGTGGCGTTAATGTTTCCTGGTGTCAACCTGTATTATTTCAGTAGACATTGAAATGAGGATACATCTTGCTGCCTTTCCAATGAAGCAAGTTTAATTTAGTAATAGGTGAAAAACCATCCCTACAAAGGTGTTAATCAGAGACTTGGCTTTGTGGACACTTTTCAGAGAACAAATTTGTTAGCATAAAAATAAAGCCAGAAAATAAAGAGCTGTTAAATCACGCAATTTGATTTTTTTGCCAGCATATTTCTTTTTCTCTGCAACCCACTGCTAAATTGTGCTTCCTAGATGTTTTTATAAAATCACTGAATCAAATCTAACTCTGATTACATCAGAGAAGGCCAGGTACCCTACACCATAACAGGGGGTATGAAATTTGACTTGTCTACTTAAAGATCACCAAAATCTGATAACAAGGTCAATTACGTCCCTGGGTGGGATTGAACCACCAACCTTTTGGTTAATAGCCGTACACACTAACTGATTGCGCCACAGAGACACTTTGCAAAAGTACATACTGACAAATGCTAATAAGCATTCATCTAAAACGTTTCCTAGAAAAACTTAAAAAAGTCAATAATCTGGAGCGTTTTTGTAAGATGTTTCTTCTATCAACCAACGAAGAAACACATTGGTACTTTCCCATGATGAGTGAGTGCTTCAGGATCTCTTGCACTTACATGTGCAGCAGAGTACAGCAATGGAAGCATGCTGGGCCCATAACCCAGAGGTAGGCAGATTGAAACTATCCTCTGCTATATGCATTTTTTTGTTTGTTAATTAAAGTAATCCAAAACTGGGATTGATATTTTGGCTCTTTTATTTTTACTTAAAGTACAATAACTTTTACCATTTTAATTTGTTTTAATAGTATATTGACAGTATTGTTTTCTTTCAAAAATCCACTTCATTTTCTTTACCCTATTATTAAAATGGTAATTGACAAAAACAAACTACATTGTCACCAGAAGAGCAATACAAAATGTACAAGTGATATATTAAAATCATCTTTCCAGCTTGAATTTCAATGATGCATTGGGGCAACGATTTTGTGAGAAACATCTTCACCCTTAAATAAAGATTTTCTTAATTCCTTACCTGTGTGCTAATTAGATATCACCTTGTTTTCACATTAAACAGACTTCCACATGAGAAAGCAGCAAGGATGCAGTGGCGTTAATGTTTCTTGGTGTCAACCTGTATTATTTCAGTAGACATTGAAATGAGGATGCATCTTGCTGCCTTTCCAATGAAGCAAGTTTAATTTAGTAATAGGTGAAAAACCATCCTTACAAAGGTGTTAATCAGAGACTTGGCTTTGTGGACACTTTTCAGAGAACAAATTTGTTAGCATAAAAATAAAGCCAGAAAATAAAGAGCTGTTTAATCACTCAATTGGATTTTTCTGCCAGCATATTTTTTTTCTCTGCAACCCACTGCTAAATTGTGCTTCCTAGCTGTTTTTATAAAATCACTGAATCAAATCTAACTCTGATTACATCAGAGAAGGCCAGGTACCCTACACCATAACAGGGGGTTTGAAATTTTGACTTGTCTACTTAAAGATCACCAAAATCTGATAACAAGGTCAATTAGGTCCCTGGGTGGGATTGAACCACCAACCTTTTGGTTAATAGCCGTACATACTAACTGATTGCGCCACAGAGACACTTTGCAAAAGTCCATACTGACAAAGGCTAATAAGCATTCATCTAAAACGTTTCCTAGAAAAACTTTAAAAAGTCAATAATCTGGAGAGTTTTTGTAAGATGTTTCTTCCATCAACCAACGAAGAAACACATTGGTACTTTCCCATGATGAGTGAGTGCTTCAGGATCTCTTGCACTTACATGTGCAGTAGAGTACTGCAAAGGAAGCATGCTGGGCCCATAACCCAGAGGTAGGCAGATTGAAACTATCCTCTGCTATATGCATTTGTTTTTGTTAATTAAAGTAATCCAAAACTGGGATTGATATTTTGTCTCTTTTATTTTTACTTAAAGTACAATAACTTTTACCATTTTAATTTGTTTTAATAGTATATTGACAGTATTGTTTTCTTTCAAAAATCCACTTCATTTTCTTTACCCTATTATTAAAATGGTAATTGACAAAAACAAACTACATTGTCACCAGAAGAGCAATACAAAATGTACAAGTGATATATTAAAATCATCTTTCCAGCTTGAATTTCAATGATGCATTGGGTCAACAAATTTGTGAGAAACATCTTCACCCTTAAATAAAGATTTTCTTAATTCCTTACCTGTGTGCTAATTAGATATCACCTTGTTTTCACATTAAACAGACTTCCACATGAGAAAGCAGCAAGGAAGCAGTGGCGTTAATGTTTCCTGGTGTCAACTTGTATTATTTCAGTAGACATTGAAATGAGGATGCATCTTGCTGCCTTTCCAATGAAGCAAGTTTAATTTAGTAATAGGTGAAAAAACATCCTTACAAAGGTGTTAATCAGAGACTTGGCTTTGTGGACACTTTTCAGAGAACAAATTTGTTAGCATAAAAATAAAGCCAGAAAATGAAGAGCTGTTTAATCACTCGATTGGATTTTTCTGCCAGCATATTTTTTTTCTCTGCAACCCACTGCTAAATTGTGCTTCCTAGCTGTTTTTTATAAAATCACTGAATCAAATCTAACTCTGATTACATCAGAGAAGGCCATGTACCCTACACCCTAAGAGGGGGTTTGAAATTTTGACTTGTCTACTTAAATATCACCAAAATCTGACCACAAGTTTAATTACGTCCCTGGGTGGGATTGAACCACCAACCTTTTGGTTAATAACCGAACACACTAACCGATTGCGCCACAGAGACACTTTGCAAAAAGTGCTTACTGACAAAGGCTAATAAGCATACATCTAGAACGTTTCCTAGAAAAACATTAAAAAATCAATAATCTGGAGAGTTTTTGTAAGATGTTTCTTCCATCAACCAACGAAGAAACACATTGGTACTTTCCCATGATGAGTGAGTGCTTCAGGATCTCTTGCACTTACATGTGCAGCAGAGTACAGCAATGGAAGCATGCTGGGCCCATAACCCAGAGGTAGGCAGATTGAAACTATCCTCTGCTATATGCATTTTTTTGTTTGTTAATTAAAGTAATCCAAAACTGGGATTGATATTTTGGCTCTTTTATTTTTACTTAAAGTACAATAACTTTTACCATTTTAATTTGTTTTAATAGTATATTGACAGTATTGTTTTCTTTCAAAAATCCACTTAATTTTCTTTACCCTATTATTAAAATGGTAATTGACAAAAACAAACTACATTGTCACCAGAAGAGCAATACAAAATGTACAAGTGATATATTAAAATCATCTTTCCAGCTTGAATTTCAATGATGCATTGGGGCAACGATTTTGTGAGAAACATCTTCACCCTTAAATAAAGATTTTCTTAATTCCTTACCTGTGTGCTAATTAGATATCACCTTGTTTTCGCATTAAACAGACTTCCACATGAGAAAGCAGCAAGGATGCAGTGGCGTTAATGTTTCCTGGTGTCAACCTGTATTATTTCAGTAGACATTGAAATGAGGATACATCTTGCTGCCTTTCCAATGAAGCAAGTTTAATTTAGTAATAGGTGAAAAACCATCCCTACAAAGGTGTTAATCAGAGACTTGGCTTTGTGGACACTTTTCAGAGAACAAATTTGTTAGCATAAAAATAAAGCCAGAAAATGAAGAGCTGTTTAATCACGCAATTTGATTTTTTTGCCAGCATATTTCTTTTTCTCTGCAACCCACTGCTAAATTGTGCTTCCTAGATGTTTTTATAAAATCACTGAATCAAATCTAACTCTGATTACATCAGAGAAGGCCAGGTACCCTACACCATAACAGGGGGTATGAAATTTGACTTGTCTACTTAAAGATCACCAAAATCTGATAACAAGGTCAATTACGTCCCTGGGTGGAATTGAACCACCAACCTTTTGGTTAATAGCCGTACACACTAACTGATTGCGCCACAGAGACACTTTGCAAAAGTACATACTGACAAATGCTAATAAGCATTCATCTAAAACGTTTCCTAGAAAAACTTAAAAAAGTCAATAATCTGGAGCGTTTTTGTAAGATGTTTCTTCTATCAACCAACGAAGAAACACATTGGTACTTTCCCATGATGAGTGAGTGCTTCAGGATCTCTTGCACTTACATGTGCAGCAGAGTACAGCAATGGAAGCATGCTGGGCCCATAACCCAGAGGTAGGCAGATTGAAACTATCCTCTGCTATATGCATTTTTTTGTTTGTTAATTAAAGTAATCCAAAACTGGGATTGATATTTTGGCTCTTTTATTTTTACTTAAAGTACAATAACTTTTACCATTTTAATTTGTTTTAATAGTATATTGACAGTATTGTTTTCTTTCAAAAATCCACTTCATTTTCTTTACCCTATTATTAAAATGGTAATTGACAAAAACAAACTACATTGTCACCAGAAGAGCAATACAAAATGTACAAGTGATATATTAAAATCATCTTTCCAGCTTGAATTTCAATGATGCATTGGGGCAACGATTTTGTGAGAAACATCTTCACCCTTAAATAAAGATTTTCTTAATTCCTTACCTGTGTGCTAAATAGATATCACCTTGTTTTCACATTAAACAGACTTCCACATGAGAAAGCAGCAAGGATGCAGTGGCGTTAATGTTTCCTGGTGTCAACCTGTATTATTTCAGTAGACATTGAAATGAGGATGCATCTTGCTGCCTTTCCAATGAAGCAAGTTTAATTTAGTAATAGGTGAAAAACCATCCTTACAAAGGTGTTAATCAGAGACTTGGCTTTGTGGACACTTTTCAGAGAACAAATTTGTTAGCATAAAAATAAAGCCAGAAAATGAAGAGCTGTTTAATCACTCAATTGGATTTTTTTTGCCAGCATATTTTTTTCTCTGCAACCCACTGCTAAATTGTGCTTCCTAGCTGTTTTTTTATAAAATCACTGAATCAAATCTAACTCTGATTACATCAGAGAAGGCCAGGTACCCTACACAATAAGAGGGGGTTTGAAATTTTGACTTGTCTACTTAAATATCACCAAAATCTGATCACAAGGTCAAATACGTTCCTGGGTGGGATTGAACCACCAACCTTTTGGTTAATAGCCTTACACACTAACCAATTGCACCACAGAGACACTTTGCAAAAAGTACATACTGACAAAGGCTAATAAGCATTCATCAAGAACGTTTCCTAGAAAAACTTTAAAAAGTCAATAATCTGGAGAGTTTTTGTAAGATGTTTCTTCCATCAACCAACGAAGAAACACATTGGTACTTTCCCATGATGAGTGAGTGCTTCAGGATCTCTTGCACTTACATGTGCAGCAGAGTACTGCAATGGAAGCATGCTGGGCCCATAACCCAGAGGTAGGCAGATTGAAACTATCCTCTGCTATATGCATTTTTTTTTGTTAATTAAAGTAATCCAAAACTGGGATTGATATTTTGTCTCTTTTATTTTTACTTAAAGTACAATAACTTTTACCATTTTAATTTGTTTTAATAGTATATTGACAGTATTGTTTTCTTTCAAAAATCCACTTCATTTTCTTTACCCTATTATTAAAATGGTAATTGACAAAAACAAACTACATTGTCACCAGAAGAGCAATACAAAATGTACAAGTGATATATTAAAATCATCTTTCCAGCTTGAATTTCAATGATGCATTGGGTCAACAAATTTGTGAGAAACATCTTCACCCTTAAATAAAGATTTTCTTAATTCCTTACCTGTGTGCTAATTAGATATCACCTTGTTTTCACATTAAACAGACTTCCACATGAGAAAGCAGCAAGGAAGCAGTGGCGTTAATGTTTCCTGGTGTCAACCTGTATTATTTCAGTAGATATTGAAATGAGGATGCATCTTGCTGCCTTTCCAATGAAGCAAGTTTAATTTAGTAATAGGTGAAAAAACATCCTTACAAAGGTGTTAATCAGAGACTTGGCTTTGTGGACACTTTTCAGAGAACAAATTTGTTAGCATAAAAATAAAGCCAGAAAATGAAGAGCTGTTTAATCACTCGATTGGATTTTTCTGCCAGCATATTTTTTTTCTCTGCAACCCACTGCTAAATTGTGCTTCCTAGCTGTTTTTTATAAAATCACTGAATCAAATCTAACTCTGATTACATCAGAGAAGGCCATGTACCCTACACCCTAAGAGGGGGTTTGAAATTTTGACTTGTCTACTTAAATATCACCAAAATCTGACCACAAGTTTAATTACGTCCCTGGGTGGGATTGAACCACCAACCTTTTGGTTAATAACCGAACACACTAACCGATTGCGCCACAGAGACACTTTGCAAAAAGTGCCTACTGACAAAGGCTAATAAGCATACATCTAGAACGTTTCCTAGAAAAACATTAAAAAAGCAATAATCTGGAGAGTTTTTGTAAGATGTTTCTTCCATCAACCAACGAATAAACACATTGGTACTTTCCCATGATGAGTGAGTGCTTCAGGATCTCTTGCACTTACATGTGCAGCAGAGTACTGCAATGGAAGCATGCTGGACCCATAACCCAGAGGTAGGCAGATTGAAACTATCCTTTGCTATATGCATTTTTTTTGTTAATTTAAGTAATCAAAACTGGGATTGATATTTTTGCTCTTTTATTTTTACTTAAAGTACAATAACTTTTACCATTTTAATTTGTTTTAATAGTATATTGACAGTATAGTTTTCTTTCAAAAATCCACTTAATTTTCTTTACCCTGTTATTAAAATGGTAATTGACAAAAAAAACTACATTGTCACCAGAAGAGCAATACAAAATGTACAAGTGATATATTAAAATCATCTTTCCAGCTTGAATTTCAATGATGCATTGGGGCAACAATTTTGTGAGAAACATCTTCACCCTTAAATAAAGATTTTTGTAATTCCTTACCTGTGTGCTAATTAGATATCACCTTGTTTTCACATTAAACAGACTTCCACATGAGAAAGCAGCAAGGATGCAGTGGCGTTAATGTTTCCTGGTGTCAACCTGTATAATTTCAGTAGACATTGAAATGAGGATGCATCTTGCTGCCTTTCCAATGAAGCAAGTTTAATTTAGTAATAGGTGAAAAACCATCCTTACAAAGGTGTTAATCAGAGACTTGGCTTTGTGGACACCTTTCAGAGAACAAATTTGTTAGCATAAAAATAAAGCCAGAAAATAAAGAGCTGTTTAATCACTCAATTGGATTTTTCTGCCAGCATATTTTTTTTCTCTGCAACCCACTGCTAAATTGTGCTTCCTAGCTGTTTTTATTTAATCACTGAATCAAATCTAACTCTGATTACATCAGAGAAGGCCAGGTACCCTACACCATAACAGGGGGTTTGAAATTTTGTCTTGTCTACTTAAAGATCACCAAAATCTGATAACAAGGTCAATTAGGTCCCTGGGTGGGATTGAACCAATAACCTTTTGGTTAATAGCCGTACATACTAACTGATTGCGCCACAGAGACACTTTGCAAAAGTACATACTGACAAAGGCTAATAAGCATTCATCTAAAACGTTTCCTAGAAAAAATTAATAAAGTCAATAATCTGGAGAGTTTTTGTAAGATGTTTCTTCTATCAACCAACGAAGAAACACATTGGTACTTTCCCATGATGAGTGAGTGCTTCAGGATCTCTTGCACTTACATGTGCAGCAGAGTACAGCAATGGAAGCATGCTGGGCCCATAACCCAGAGGTAGGCAGATTGAAACTATCCTCTGCTATATGCATTTTTTTGTTTGTTAATTAAAGTAATCCAAAACTGGGATTGATATTTTGTCTCTTTTATTTTTACTTAAAGTACAATAACTTTTACCATTTTAATTTGTTTTAATAGTATATTGACAGTATTGTTTTCTTTCAAAAATCCACTTCATTTTCTTTACCCTATTATTAAAATGGTAATTGACAAAAACAAACTACATTGTCACCAGAAGAGCAATACAAAATGTACAAGTGATATATTAAATTCATCTTTCCAGCTTGAATTTCAATGATGCATTGGGTCAACAATTTTGTGAGAAACATCTTCACCCTTAAATAAAGATTTTCTTAATTCCTTACCTGTGTGCTAATTAGATATCACCTTGTTTTCACATTAAACAGACTTCCACATGAGAAAGCAGCAAGGATGCAGTGGCGTTAATGTTTCCTGGTGTCAACTTGTATTATTTCAGTAGACATTGAAATGAGGATGCATATTGCTGCCTTTCCAATGAAGCAAGTTTAATTTAGTAATAGGTGAAAAACCATCCTTACAAAGGTGTTAATCAGAGACTTGGCTTTGTGGACACTTTTCAGAGAACAAATTTGTTAGCATAAAAATAAAGCCAGAAAATGAAGAGCTGTTTAATCACTCAATTGGATTTTTCTGCCAGCATATTTTTTTTCTCTGCAACCCACTGCTAAATTGTGCTTCCTAGCTGTTTTTAATAAAATCACTGAATCAAATCTAACTCTGATTACATCAGAGAAGGCCAGGTACCCTACACAATAAGAGGGGGCTTGAAATTTTGACTTGTCTACTTAAATATCACCAAAATCTGATCACAAGGTCAATTACGTCCCTGGGTGGGATTGAACCACCAACCTTTTGGTTAATAGCCGAACACACTAACCGATTGCGCCACAGAGACACTTTGCAAAAAGTACATACTGACAAAGGCTAATAAGCATACATCTAGAACATTTCCAAGAAAAACATTAAAAAATCAATAATCTGGAGAGTTTTTGTAAGATGTTTCTTCCATCAACCAACGAATAAACACATTGGTACTTTCCCATGATGAGTGAGTGCTTCAGGATCTCTTGCACTTACATGTGCAGCAGAGTACTGCAATGGAAGCATGCTGGACCCATAACCCAGAGGTAGGCAGATTGAAACTATCCTTTGCTATATGCATTTTTTTTTGTTAATTTAAGTAATCAAAACTGGGATTGATATTTTTGCTCTTTTATTTTTACTTAAAGTACAATAACTTTTTACCATTTTAATTTGTTTTAATAGTATATTGACAGTATAGTTTTCTTTCAAAAATCCACTTAATTTTCTTTACCCTATTATTAAAATGGTAATTGACAAAAAAAACTACATTGTCACCAGAAGAGCAATACAAAATGTACAAGTGATATATTAAAATCATCTTTCCAGCTTGAATTTCAATGATGCATTGGGGCAACAATTTTGTGAGAAACATCTTCACCCTTAAATAAAGATTTTCGTAATTCCTTACCTGTGTGCTAATTAGATATCACCTTGTTTTCACATTAAACAGACTTCCACATGAGAAAGCAGCAAGGATGCAGTGGCGTTAATGTTTCCTGGTTTCAACCTGTATTATTTCAGTAGACATTGAAATGAGGATGCATCTTGCTGCCTTTCCAATGAAGCAAGTTTAATTTAGTAATAGGTGAAAAATCATCCCTACAAAGGTGTTAATCAGAGACTTGGCTTTGTGGACACTTTTCAGAGAACAAATTTGTTAGCATAAAAATAAAGCCAGAAAATGAAGAGCTGTTTAATCACGCAATTTGATTTTTTTGCCAGCATATTTCTTTTTCTCTGCAACCCACTGCTAAATTGTGCTTCCTAGATGTTTTTATAAAATCATTGAATCAAATCTAACTCTGATTACATCAGAGAAGGCCAGGTACCCTACACAATAAGAGGGGGTATGACATTTGACTTGTCTACTTAAAGATCACCAAAATCTGATAACAAGGTCAATTACGTCCCTCGGTGGGATTGAACCACCAACCTTTTGGTTAATAGCCGTACACACTAACTGATTGCGCCACAGAGACACTTTGCAAAAGTACATACTGACAAATGCTAATAAGCATTCATCTAAAACGTTTCCTAGAAAAACTTAAAAAAGTCAATAATCTGGAGAGTTTTTGTAAGATGTTTCTTCTATCAACCAACGAAGAAACACATTGATACTTTCCCATGATGAGTGAGTGCTTCAGGATCTCTTGCACTTACATGTGCAGCAGAGTACAGCAATGGAAGCATGCTGGGCCCATAACCCAGAGGTAGGCAGATTGAAACTATCCTCTGCTATATGCATTTTTTTGTTGTTAATTAAAGTAATCCAAAACTGGGATTGATATTTTGGCTCTTTTATTTTTACTTAAAGTACAATAACTTTTACCATTTTAATTTGTTTTAATAGTATATTGACAGTATTGTTTTCTTTCAAAAATCCACTTCATTTTCTTTACCCTATTATTAAAATGGTAATTGACAAAAACAAACTACATTGTCACCAGAAGAGCAATACAAAATGTACAAGTGATATATTAAAATCATCTTTCCAGCTTGAATTTCAATGATGCATTGGGGCAACGATTTTGTGAGAAACATCTTCACCCTTAAATAAAGATTTTCTTAATTCCTTACCTGTGTGCTAATTAGATATCACCTTGTTTTCACATTAAACAGACTTCCACATGAGAAAGCAGCAAGGATGCAGTGGCGTTAATGTTTCCTGGTGTCAACCTGTATTATTTCAGTAGACATTGAAATGAGGATGCATCTTGCTGCCTTTCCAATGAAGCAAGTTTAATTTAGTAATAGGTGAAAAACCATCCCTACAAAGGTGTTAATCAGAGACTTTGCTTTGTGGACACTTTTCAGAGAACAAATTTGTTAGCATAAAAATAAAGCCAGAAAATGAAGAGCTGTTTAATCACTCAATTGGATTTTTCTGCCAGCATATTTTTTTTCTCTGCAACCCACTGCTAAATTGTGCTTCCTAGCTGTTTTTAATAAAATCACTGAATCAAATCTAACTCTGATTACATCAGAGAAGGCCAGGTACCCTACACAATAAGAGGGGGCTTGAAATTTTGACTTGTCTACTTAAATATCACCAAAATCTGATCACAAGGTCAATTACGTCCCTGGGTGGGATTGAACCACCAACCTTTTGGTTAATAGCCGAACACACTAACCGATTGCGCCACAGAGACAGTTTGCAAAAAGTACATACTGACAAAGGCTAATAAGCATACATCTAGAACATTTCCAAGAAAAACATTAAAAAATCAATAATCTGGAGAGTTTTTGTAAGATGTTTCTTCCATCAACCAACGAATAAACACATTGGTACTTTCCCATGATGAGTGAGTGCTTCAGGATCTCTTGCACTTACATGTGCAGCAGAGTACTGCAATGGAAGCATGCTGGACCCATAACCCAGAGGTAGGCAGATTGAAACTATCCTTTGCTATATGCATTTTTTTTTGTTAATTTAAGTAATCAAAACTGGGATTGATATTTTTGCTCTTTTATTTTTACTTAAAGTACAATAACTTTTTACCATTTTAATTTGTTTTAATAGTATATTGACAGTATAGTTTTCTTTCAAAAATCCACTTAATTTTCTTTACCCTATTATTAAAATGGTAATTGACAAAAAAAACTACATTGTCACCAGAAGAGCAATACAAAATGTACAAGTGATATATTAAAATCATCTTTCCAGCTTGAATTTCAATGATGCATTGGGGCAACAATTTTGTGAGAAACATCTTCACCCTTAAATAAAGATTTTCGTAATTCCTTACCTGTGTGCTAATTAGATATCACCTTGTTTTCACATTAAACAGACTTCCACATGAGAAAGCAGCAAGGATGCAGTGGCGTTAATGTTTCCTGGTTTCAACCTGTATTATTTCAGTAGACATTGAAATGAGGATGCATCTTGCTGCCTTTCCAATGAAGCAAGTTTAATTTAGTAATAGGTGAAAAATCATCCCTACAAAGGTGTTAATCAGAGACCTGGCTTTGTGGACACTTTTCAGAGAACAAATTTGTTAGCATAAAAATAAAGCCAGAAAATGAAGAGCTGTTTAATCACGCAATTTGATTTTTTTGCCAGCATATTTCTTTTTCTCTGCAACCCACTGCTAAATTGTGCTTCCTAGATGTTTTTATAAAATCATTGAATCAAATCTAACTCTGATTACATCAGAGAAGGCCAGGTACCCTACACAATAAGAGGGGGTATGACATTTGACTTGTCTACTTAAAGATCACCAAAATCTGATAACAAGGTCAATTACGTCCCTGGGTGGGATTGAACCACCAACCTTTTGGTTAATAGCCGTACACACTAACTGATTGCGCCACAGAGACACATTGCAAAAGTATATACTGACAAGGGCTAATAAGCATTCATCTAAAACGTTTCCTAGAAAAACTTTAAAAAGTCAATAATCTGGAGAGTTTTTGTAAGATGTTTCTTCCATCAACCAACGAAGAAACACATTGGTACTTTCCCATGATGAGTGAGTGCTTCAGGATCTCATGCACTTACATGTGCAGCAGAGTACTGCAATGGAAGCATGCTGGGCCCATAACCCAGAGGTAGGCAGATTGAAACTATCCTCTGCTATATGCATTTTTTTTTTGTTAATTAAAGTAATCCAAAACTGGGATTGATATTTTGGCTCTTTTATTTTTACTTAAAGTACAATAACTTTTACCATTTTAATTTGTTTTAATAGTATATTGACAGTATTGTTTTCTTTAAAAAATCCACTTAATTTTCTTTACCCTATTATTAAAATGGTAATTGACAAAAACAAACTACATTGTCACCAGAAGAGCAATACAAAATGTACAAGTGATATATTAAAATCATCTTTCCAGCTTGAATTTCAATGATGCATTGGGGCAACGATTTTGTGAGAAACATCTTCACCCTTAAATAAAGATTTTCTTAATTCCTTACCTGTGTGCTAATTAGATATCACCTTGTTTTCGCATTAAACAGACTTCCACATGAGAAAGCAGCAAGGATGCAGTGGCGTTAATGTTTCCTGGTGTCAACTTGTATTATTTCAGTAGACATTGAAATGAGGATGCATCTTGCTGCCTTTCCAATGAAGCAAGTTTAATTTAGTAATAGATGAAAAACCATCCCTACAAAGGTGTTAATCAGAGACTTGGCTTTGTGGACACTTTTCAGAGAACAAATTTGTTAGCATAAAAATAAAGCCAGAAAATGAAGAGCTGTTTAATCACTCAATTGGATTTTTTTTGCCAGCATATTTTTTTTCTCTGCAACCCACTGCTAAATTGTGCTTCCTAGCTGTTTTTTTATAAAATCACTGAATCAAATCTAACTCTGATTACATCAGAGAAGGCCAGGTACCCTACACAATAAGAGGGGGTTTGAAATTTTGACTTGTCTACTTAAATATCACCAAAATCTGATCACAAGGTCAAATACGTTCCTGGGTGGGATTGAACCACCAACCTTTTGGTTAATAGCCTTACACACTAACCAATTGCACCACAGAGACACTTTGCAAAAAGTACTTACTGACAAAGGCTAATAAGCATTCATCAAGAACGTTTCCTAGAAAAACTTTAAAAAGTCAATAATCTGGAGAGTTTTTGTAAGATGTTTTTTCCATCAACCAATGAAGAAACACATTGGTACTTTCCCATGATGAGTGAGTGCTT
This sequence comes from Pseudophryne corroboree, assembly GCF_028390025.1. Lineage (NCBI taxonomy): Eukaryota > Metazoa > Chordata > Amphibia > Anura > Myobatrachidae > Pseudophryne > Pseudophryne corroboree. The sequence goes on from NW_026970377.1 coordinate 13,545, forward strand.
CAGGATCTCTTGCACTTACATGTGCAGCAGAGTACTGCAATGGAAGCATGCTGGGCCCATAACCCAGAGATAGGCAGATTGAAACTATCCTTTGCTATATGCATTTTTTTTGTTAATTAAAGTAATCCAAAACTGGGATTGATATTTTTGCTCTTTTATTTTTACTTAAAGTACAATAACTTTTACCATTTTAATTTGTTTTAATAGTATATTGACAGTATTGTTTTCTTTCAAAAATCCACTTCATTTTCTTTACCCTATTATTAAAATGGTAATTGACAAAAACAAACTACATTGTCACCAGAAGAGCAATACAAAATGTACAAGTGATATATTAAAATCATCTTTCCAGCTTGAATTTCAATGATGCATTGGGGCAACGATTTTGTGAGAAACATCTTCACCCTTAAATAAAGATTTTCTTAATTCCTTACCTGTGTGCTAATTAGATATCACCTTGTTTTCACATTAAACAGACTTCCACATGAGAAAGCAGCAAGGATGCAGTGGCGTTAATGTTTCCTGGTGTCAACCTGTATTATTTCAGTAGACATTGAAATGAGGATGCATCTTGCTGCCTTTCCAATGAAGCAAGTTTAATATAGTAATAGGTGAAAAACCATCCCTACAAAGGTGTTAATCAGAGACTTTGCTTTGTGGACACTTTTCAGAGAACAAATTTGTTAGCATAAAAATAAAGCCAGAAAATGAAGAGCTGTTTAATCACTCAGTTGGATTTTTCTGCCAGCATATTTCTTTTTCTCTGCAACCCACTGCTAAATTGTGCTTCCTAGATGTTTTTATAAAATCATTGAATCAAATCTAACTCTGATTACATCAGAGAAGGCCAGGTACCCTACACAATAAGAAGGGGTATGACATTTGACTTGTCTACTTAAAGATCACCAAAATCTGATAACAAGGTCAATTACGTCCCTGGGTGGGATTGAACCACCAACCTTTTGGTTAATAGCCGTACACACTAACTGATTGCGCCACAGAGACACTTTGCAAAAGTACATACTGACAAATGCTAATAAGCATTCATCTAAAACGTTTCCTAGAAAAACTTAAAAAAGTCAATAATCTGGAGAGTTTTTGTAAGATGTTTCTTCTATCAACCAACGAAGAAACACATTGATACTTTCCCATGATGAGTGAGTGCTTCAGGATCTCTTGCACTTACATGTGCAGCAGAGTACAGCAATGGAAGCATGCTGGGCCCATAACCCAGAGGTAGGCAGATTGAAACTATCCTCTGCTATATGCATTTTTTTGTTGTTAATTAAAGTAATCCAAAACTGGGATTGATATTTTGGCTCTTTTATTTTTACTTAAAGTACAATAACTTTTACCATTTTAATTTGTTTTAATAGTATATTGACAGTATTGTTTTCTTTCAAAAATCCACTTCATTTTCTTTACCCTATTATTTAAATGGTAATTGACAAAAACAAACTACATTGTCACCAGAAGAGCAATACAAAATGTACAAGTGATATATTAAAATCATCTTTCCAGCTTGAATTTCAATGATGCATTGGGGCAACGATTTTGTGAGAAACATCTTCACCCTTAAATAAAGATTTTCTTAATTCCTTACCTGTGTGCTAATTAGATATCACCTTGTTTTCACATTAAACAGACTTCCACATGAGAAAGCAGCAAGGATGCAGTGGCGTTAATGTTTCCTGGTGTCAACCTGTATTATTTCAGTAGACATTGAAATGAGGATGCATCTTGCTGCCTTTCCAATGAAGCAAGTTTAATTTAGTAATAGGTGAAAAACCATCCCTACAAAGGTGTTAATCAGAGACTTTGCTTTGTGGACACTTTTCAGAGAACAAATTTGTTAGCATAAAAATAAAGCCAGAAAATGAAGAGCTGTTTAATCACTCAATTGGATTTTTCTGCCAGCATATTTTTTTTCTCTGCAACCCACTGCTAAATTGTGCTTCCTAGCTGTTTTTAATAAAATCACTGAATCAAATCTAACTCTGATTACATCAGAGAAGGCCAGGTACCCTACACAATAAGAGGGGGCTTGAAATTTTGACTTGTCTACTTAAATATCACCAAAATCTGATCACAAGGTCAATTACGTCCCTGGGTGGGATTGAACCACCAACCTTTTGGTTAATAGCCGAACACACTAACCGATTGCGCCACAGAGACACTTTGCAAAAAGTACATACTGACAAAGGCTAATAAGCATACATCTAGAACATTTCCAAGAAAAACATTAAAAAATCAATAATCTGGAGAGTTTTTGTAAGATGTTTCTTCCATCAACCAACGAATAAACACATTGGTACTTTCCCATGATGAGTGAGTGCTTCAGGATCTCTTGCACTTACATGTGCAGCAGAGTACTGCAATGGAAGCATGCTGGACCCATAACCCAGAGGTAGGCAGATTGAAACTATCCTTTGCTATATGCATTTTTTTTTGTTAATTTAAGTAATCAAAACTGGGATTGATATTTTTGCTCTTTTATTTTTACTTAAAGTACAATAACTTTTTACCATTTTAATTTGTTTTAATAGTATATTGACAGTATAGTTTTCTTTCAAAAATCCACTTAATTTTCTTTACCCTATTATTAAAATGGTAATTGACAAAAAAAACTACATTGTCACCAGAAGAGCAATACAAAATGTACAAGTGATATATTAAAATCATCTTTCCAGCTTGAATTTCAATGATGCATTGGGGCAACAATTTTGTGAGAAACATCTTCACCCTTAAATAAAGATTTTCGTAATTCCTTACCTGTGTGCTAATTAGATATCACCTTGTTTTCACATTAAACAGACTTCCACATGAGAAAGCAGCAAGGATGCAGTGGCGTTAATGTTTCCTGGTTTCAACCTGTATTATTTCAGTAGACATTGAAATGAGGATGCATCTTGCTGCCTTTCCAATGAAGCAAGTTTAATTTAGTAATAGGTGAAAAATCATCCCTACAAAGGTGTTAATCAGAGACTTGGCTTTGTGGACACTTTTCAGAGAACAAATTTGTTAGCATAAAAATAAAGCCAGAAAATGAAGAGCTGTTTAATCACGCAATTTGATTTTTTTGCCAGCATATTTCTTTTTCTCTGCAACCCACTGCTAAATTGTGCTTCCTAGATGTTTTTATAAAATCATTGAATCAAATCTAACTCTGATTACATCAGAGAAGGCCAGGTACCCTACACAATAAGAGGGGGTATAACATTTGACTTGTCTACTTAAAGATCACCAAAATCTGATAACAAGGTCAATTACGTCCCTGGGTGGGATTGAACCACCAACCTTTTGGTTAATAGCCGTACACACTAACTGATTGCGCCACAGAGACACTTTGGGAAAGTCCATACTGACAAATGCTAATAAGCATTCATCTAAAACGTTTCCTAGAAAAACTTAAAAAAGTCAATAATCTGGAGAGTTTTTGTAAGATGTTTCTTCTATCAACCAACGAAGAAACACATTGATACTTTCCCATGATGAGTGAGTGCTTCAGGATCTCTTGCACTTACATGTGCAGCAGAGTACAGCAATGGAAGCATGCTGGGCCCATAACCCAGAGGTAGGCAGATTGAAACTATCCTCTGCTATATGCATTTTTTTTTTGTTAATTAAAGTAATCCAAAACTGGGATTGATATTTTGGCTCTTTTATTTTTACTTAAAGTACAATAACTTTTACCATTTTAATTTGTTTTAATAGTATATTGACAGTATTGTTTTCTTTCAAAAATCCACTTCATTTTCTTTACCCTATTATTAAAATGGTAATTGACAAAAACAAACTACATTGTCACCAGAAGAGCAATACAAAATGTACAAGTGATATATTAAAATCATCTTTCCAGCTTGAATTTCAATGATGCATTGGGGCAACGATTTTGTGAGAAACATCTTCACCCTTAAATAAAGATTTTCTTAATTCCTTACCTGTGTGCTAATTAGATATCACCTTGTTTTCACATTAAACAGACTTCCACTTGAGAAAGCAGCAAGGATGCAGTGGCGTTAATGTTTCCTGGTGTCAACCTGTATTATTTCAGTAGACATTGAAATGAGGATGCATCTTGCTGCCTTTCCAATGAAGCAAGTTTAATTTAGTAATAGGTGAAAAACCATCCCTACAAAGGTGTTAATCAGAGACTTTGCTTTGTGGACACTTTTCAGAGAACAAATTTGTTAGCATAAAAATAAAGCCAGAAAATGAAGAGCTGTTTAATCACTCAATTGGATTTTTCTGCCAGCATATTTCTTTTTCTCTGCAACCCACTGCTAAATTGTGCTTCCTAGCTGTTTTTATAAAATCACTGAATCAAATCTAACTCTGATTACATCAGAGAAGGCCAGGTACCCTACACCATAACAGGGGGTTTGAAATTTTGACTTGTCTACTTAAAGATCACCAAAATCTGATAACAATGTCAATTACGTACCTGGGTGGGATTGAACCACCAACCTTTTGGTTAATAGCCATACACACTAACTGATTGCGCCACAGAGACACATTGCAAAAGTATATACTGACAAGGGCTAATAAGCATTCATCTAAAACGTTTCCTAGAAAAACTTTAAAAAGTCAATAATCTGGAGAGTTTTTGTAAGATGTTTCTTCCATCAACCAACGAAGAAACACATTGGTACTTTCCCATGATGAGTGAGTGCTTCAGGATCTCATGCACTTACATGTGCAGCAGAGTACTGCAATGGAAGCATGCTGGGCCCATAACCCAGAGGTAGGCAGATTGAAACTATCCTCTGCTATATGCATTTTTTTTTTTGTTAATTAAAGTAATCCAAAACTGGGATTGATATTTTGGCTCTTTTATTTTTACTTAAAGTACAATAACTTTTACCATTTTAATTTGTTTTAATAGTATATTGACAGTATTGTTTTCTTTCAAAAATCCACTTAATTTTCTTTACCCTATTATTAAAATGGTAATTGACAAAAACAAACTACATTGTCACCAGAAGAGCAATACAAAATGTACAAGTGATATATTAAAATCATCTTTCCAGCTTGAATTTCAATGATGCATTGGGGCAACGATTTTGTGAGAAACATCTTCACCCTTAAATAAAGATTTTCTTAATTCCTTACCTGTGTGCTAATTAGATATCACCTTGTTTTCGCATTAAACAGACTTCCACATGAGAAAGCAGCAAGGATGCAGTGGCGTTAATGTTTCCTGGTGTCAACTTGTATTATTTCAGTAGACATTGAAATGAGGATGCATCTTGCTGCCTTTCCAATGAAGCAAGTTTAATTTAGTAATAGATGAAAAACCATCCCTACAAAGGTGTTAATCAGAGACTTGGCTTTGTGGACACTTTTCAGAGAACAAATTTGTTAGCATAAAAATAAAGCCAGAAAATGAAGAGCTGTTTAATCACTCAATTGGATTTTTTTTGCCAGCATATTTTTTTTCTCTGCAACCCACTGCTAAATTGTGCTTCCTAGCTGTTTTTTTATAAAATCACTGAATCAAATCTAACTCTGATTACATCAGAGAAGGCCAGGTACCCTACACAATAAGAGGGGGTTTGAAATTTTGACTTGTCTACTTAAATATCACCAAAATCTGATCACAAGGTCAAATACGTTCCTGGGTGGGATTGAACCACCAACCTTTTGGTTAATAGCCTTACACACTAACCAATTGCACCACAGAGACACTTTGCAAAAAGTACATACTGACAAAGGCTAATAAGCATTCATCAAGAACGTTTCCTAGAAAAACTTTAAAAAGTCAATAATCTGGAGAGTTTTTGTAAGATGTTTTTTCCATCAACCAATGAAGAAACACATTGGTACTTTCCCATGATGAGTGAGTGCTTCAGGATCTCTTGCACTTACATGTGCAGCAGAGTACAGCAATGGAAGCATGCTGGGCCCATAACCCAGAGGTAGGCAGATTGAAACTATCCTCTGCTATATGCATTTTTTTTTGTTAATTAAAGTAATCCAAAACTGGGATTGATATTTTGGCTCTTTTATTTTTACTTAAAGTACAATAACTTTTACCATTTTAATTTGTTTTAATAGTATATTGACAGTATTGTTTTCTTTCAAAAATCCACTTCATTTTCTTTACCCTATTATTAAAATGGTAATTGACAAAAACAAACTACATTGTCACCAGAAGAGCAATACAAAATGTACAAGTGATATATTAAAATCATCTTTCCAGCTTGAATTTCAATGATGCATTGGGGCAACGATTTTGTGAGAAACATCTTCACCCTTAAATAAAGATTTTCTTAATTCCTTACCTGTGTGCTAATTAGATATCACCTTGTTTTCACATTAAACAGACTTCCACATGAGAAAGCAGCAAGGATGCAGTGGCGTTAATGTTTCCTGGTGTCAACCTGTATTATTTCAGTAGACATTGAAATGAGGATGCATCTTGCTGCCTTTCCAATGAAGCAAGTTTAATTTAGTAATAGGTGAAAAACCATCCCTACAAAGGTGTTAATCAGAGACTTTGCTTTGTGGACACTTTTCAGAGAACAAATTTGTTAGCATAAAAATAAAGCCAGAAAATGAAGAGCTGTTTAATCACTCAATTGGATTTTTCTGCCAGCATATTTCTTTTTCTCTGCAACCCACTGCTAAATTGTGCTTCCTAGCTGTTTTTATAAAATCACTGAATCAAATCTAACTCTGATTACATCAGAGAAGGCCAGGTACCCTACACCATAACAGGGGGTTTGAAATTTTGACTTGTCTACTTAAAGATCACCAAAATCTGATAACAATATCAATTACGTACCTGGGTGGGATTGAACCACCAACCTTTTGGTTAATAGCCGTACACACTAACTGATTGCGCCACAGAGACACATTGCAAAAGTATATACTGACAAGGGCTAATAAGCATTCATCTAAAACGTTTCCTAGAAAAACTTTAAAAAGTCAATAATCTGGAGAGTTTTTGTAAGATGTTTCTTCCATCAACCAACGAAGAAACACATTGGTACTTTCCCATGATGAGTGAGTGCTTCAGGATCTCATGCACTTACATGTGCAGCAGAGTACTGCAATGGAAGCATGCTGGGCCCATAACCCAGAGGTAGGCAGATTGAAACTATCCTCTGCTATATGCATTTTTTTTTTGTTAATTAAAGTAATCCAAAACTGGGATTGATATTTTGTCTCTTTTATTTTTACTTAAAGTACAATAACTTTTACCATTTTAATTTGTTTTAATAGTATATTGACAGTATTGTTTTCTTTCAAAAATCCACTTAATTTTCTTTACCCTATTATTAAAATGGTAATTGACAAAAACAAACTACATTGTCACCAGAAGAGCAATACAAAATGTACAAGTGATATATTAAAATCATCTTTCCAGCTTGAATTTCAATGATGCATTGGGGCAACGATTTTGTGAGAAACATCTTCACCCTTAAATAAAGATTTTCTTAATTCCTTACCTGTGTGCTAATTAGATATCACCTTGTTTTCGCATTAAACAGACTTCCACATGAGAAAGCAGCAAGGATGCAGTGGCGTTAATGTTTCCTGGTGTCAACTTGTATTATTTCAGTAGACATTGAAATGAGGATGCATCTTGCTGCCTTTCCAATGAAGCAAGTTTAATTTAGTAATAGATGAAAAACCATCCCTACAAAGGTGTTAATCAGAGACTTGGCTTTGTGGACACTTTTCAGAGAACAAATTTGTTAGCATAAAAATAAAGCCAGAAAATGAAGAGCTGTTTAATCACTCAATTGGATTTTTTTTGCCAGCATATTTTTTTTCTCTGCAACCCACTGCTAAATTGTGCTTCCTAGCTGTTTTTTTATAAAATCACTGAATCAAATCTAACTCTGATTACATCAGAGAAGGCCAGGTACCCTACACAATAAGAGGGGGTTTGAAATTTTGACTTGTCTACTTAAATATCACCAAAATCTGATCACAAGGTCAAATACGTTCCTGGGTGGGATTGAACCACCAACCTTTTGGTTAATAGCCTTACACACTAACCAATTGCACCACAGAGACACTTTGCAAAAAGTACATACTGACAAAGGCTAATAAGCATTCATCAAGAACGTTTCCTAGAAAAACTTTAAAAAGTCAATAATCTGGAGAGTTTTTGTAAGATGTTTTTTCCATCAACCAATGAAGAAACACATTGGTACTTTCCCATGATGAGTGAGTGCTTCAGGATCTCTTGCACTTACATGTGCAGCAGAGTACAGCAATGGAAGCATGCTGGGCCCATAACCCAGAGGTAGGCAGATTGAAACTATCCTCTGCTATATGCATTTTTTTTTGTTAATTAAAGTAATCCAAAACTGGGATTGATATTTTGGCTCTTTTATTTTTACTTAAAGTACAATAACTTTTACCATTTTAATTTGTTTTAATAGTATATTGACAGTATTGTTTTCTTTCAAAAATCCACTTCATTTTCTTTACCCTATTATTAAAATGGTAATTGACAAAAACAAACTACATTGTCACCAGAAGAGCAATACAAAATGTACAAGTGATATATTAAAATCATCTTTCCAGCTTGAATTTCAATGATGCATTGGGGCAACGATTTTGTGAGAAACATCTTCACCCTTAAATAAAGATTTTCTTAATTCCTTACCTGTGTGCTAATTAGATATCACCTTGTTTTCACATTAAACAGACTTCCACATGAGAAAGCAGCAAGGATGCAGTGGCGTTAATGTTTCCTGGTGTCAACCTGTATTATTTCAGTAGACATTGAAATGAGGATGCATCTTGCTGCCTTTCCAATGAAGCAAGTTTAATTTAGTAATAGGTGAAAAACCATCCCTACAAAGGTGTTAATCAGAGACTTTGCTTTGTGGACACTTTTCAGAGAACAAATTTGTTAGCATAAAAATAAAGCCAGAAAATGAAGAGCTGTTTAATCACTCAATTGGATTTTTCTGCCAGCATATTTCTTTTTCTCTGCAACCCACTGCTAAATTGTGCTTCCTAGCTGTTTTTATAAAATCACTGAATCAAATCTAACTCTGATTACATCAGAGAAGGCCAGGTACCCTACACCATAACAGGGGGTTTGAAATTTTGACTTGTCTACTTAAAGATCACCAAAATCTGATAACAATATCAATTACGTACCTGGGTGGGATTGAACCACCAACCTTTTGGTTAATAGCCGTACACACTAACTGATTGCGCCACAGAGACACATTGCAAAAGTATATACTGACAAGGGCTAATAAGCATTCATCTAAAACGTTTCCTAGAAAAACTTTAAAAAGTCAATAATCTGGAGAGTTTTTGTAAGATGTTTCTTCCATCAACCAACGAAGAAACACATTGGTACTTTCCCATGATGAGTGAGTGCTTCAGGATCTCATGCACTTACATGTGCAGCAGAGTACTGCAATGGAAGCATGCTGGGCCCATAACCCAGAGGTAGGCAGATTGAAACTATCCTCTGCTATATGCATTTTTTTTTTGTTAATTAAAGTAATCCAAAACTGGGATTGATATTTTGTCTCTTTTATTTTTACTTAAAGTACAATAACTTTTACCATTTTAATTTGTTTTAATAGTATATTGACAGTATTGTTTTCTTTCAAAAATCCACTTAATTTTCTTTACCCTATTATTAAAATGGTAATTGACAAAAACAAACTACATTGTCACCAGAAGAGCAATACAAAATGTACAAGTGATATATTAAAATCATCTTTCCAGCTTGAATTTCAATGATGCATTGGGGCAACGATTTTGTGAGAAACATCTTCACCCTTAAATAAAGATTTTCTTAATTCCTTACCTGTGTGCTAATTAGATATCACCTTGTTTTCGCATTAAACAGACTTCCACATGAGAAAGCAGCAAGGATGCAGTGGCGTTAATGTTTCCTGGTGTCAACTTGTATTATTTCAGTAGACATTGAAATGAGGATGCATCTTGCTGCCTTTCCAATGAAGCAAGTTTAATTTAGTAATAGATGAAAAACCATCCCTACAAAGGTGTTAATCAGAGACTTGGCTTTGTGGACACTTTTCAGAGAACAAATTTGTTAGCATAAAAATAAAGCCAGAAAATGAAGAGCTGTTTAATCACTCAATTGGATTTTTTTTGCCAGCATATTTTTTTTCTCTGCAACCCACTGCTATATTGTGCTTCCTAGCTGTTTTTTTATAAAATCACTGAATCAAATCTAACTCTGATTACATCAGAGAAGGCCAGGTACCCTACACAATAAGAGGGGGTTTGAAATTTTGACTTGTCTACTTAAATATCACCAAAATCTGATCACAAGGTCAAATACGTTCCTGGGTGGGATTGAACCACCAACCTTTTGGTTAATAGCCTTACACACTAACCAATTGCACCACAGAGACACTTTGCAAAAAGTACATACTGACAAAGGCTAATAAGCATTCATCAAGAACGTTTCCTAGAAAAACTTTAAAAAGTCAATAATCTGGAGAGTTTTTGTAAGATGTTTTTTCCATCAACCAATGAAGAAACACATTGGTACTTTCCCATGATGAGTGAGTGCTTCAGGATCTCTTGCACTTACATGTGCAGCAGAGTACTGCAATGGAAGCATGCTGGGCCCATAACCCAGAGATAGGCAGATTGAAACTATCCTTTGCTATATGAATTTTTTTTGTTAATTAAAGTAATCCAAAACTGGGATTGATATTTTTGCTCTTTTATTTTTACTTAAAGTACAATAACTTTTACCATTTTAATTTGTTTTAATAGTATATTGACAGTATTGTTTTCTTTCAAAAATCCACTTCATTTTCTTTACCCTATTATTAAAATGGTAATTGACAAAAACAAACTACATTGTCACCAGAAGAGCAATACAAAATGTACAAGTGATATATTAAAATCATCTTTCCAGCTTGAATTTCAATGATGCATTGGGGCAACGATTTTGTGAGAAACATCTTCACCCTTAAATAAAGATTTTCTTAATTCCTTACCTGTGTGCTAATTAGATATCACCTTGTTTTCACATTAAACAGACTTCCACATGAGAAAGCAGCAAGGATGCAGTGGCGTTAATGTTTCCTGGTGTCAACCTGTATTATTTCAGTAGACATTGAAATGAGGATGCATCTTGCTGCCTTTCCAATGAAGCAAGTTTAATTTAGTAATAGGTGAAAAACCATCCCTACAAAGGTGTTAATCAGAGACTTTGCTTTGTGGACACTTTTCAGAGAACAAATTTGTTAGCATAAAAATAAAGCCAGAAAATGAAGAGCTGTTTAATCACTCAATTGGATTTTTCTGCCAGCATATTTCTTTTTCTCTGCAACCCACTGCTAAATTGTGCTTCCTAGATGTTTTTATAAAATCATTGAATCAAATCTAACTCTGATTACATCAGAGAAGGCCAGGTACCCTACACAATAAGAGGGGGTATGACATTTGACTTGTCTACTTAAAGATCACCAAAATCTGATAACAAGGTCAATTACGTCCCTGGGTGGGATTGAACCACCAACCTTTTGGTTAATAGCCGTACACACTAACTGATTGCGCCACAGAGACACTTTGCAAAAGTACATACTGACAAATGCTAATAAGCATTCATCTAAAACGTTTCCTAGAAAAACTTAAAAAAGTCAATAATCTGGAGAGTTTTTGTAAGATGTTTCTTCTATCAACCAACGAAGAAACACATTGATACTTTCCCATGATGAGTGAGTGCTTCAGGATCTCTTGCACTTACATGTGCAGCAGAGTACAGCAATGGAAGCATGCTGGGCCCATAACCCAGAGGTAGGCAGATTGAAACTATCCTTTGCTATATGCTTTTTTTTTGTTAATTAAAGTAATCCAAAACTGGGATTGATATTTTGGCTCTTTTATTTTTACTTAAAGTACAATAACTTTTACCATTTTAATTTGTTTTAATAGTATATTGACAGTATTGTTTTCTTTCAAAAATCCACTTCATTTTCTTTACCCTATTATTAAAATGGTAATTGACAAAAACAAACTACATTGTCACCAGAAGAGCAATACAAAATGTACAAGTGATATATTAAAATCATCTTTCCAGCTTGAATTTCAATGATGCATTGGGGCAACGATTTTGTGAGAAACATCTTCACCCTTAAATAAAGATTTTCTTAATTCCTTACCTGTGTGCTAATTAGATATCACCTTGTTTTCGCATTAAACAGACTTCCACATGAGAAAGCAGCAAGGATGCAGTGGCGTTAATGTTTCCTGGTGTCAACTTGTATTATTTCAGTAGACATTGAAATGAGGATGCATCTTGCTGCCTTTCCAATGAAGCAAGTTTAATTTAGTAATAGGTGAAAAACCATCCCTACAAAGGTGTTAATCAGAGACTTGGCTTTGTGGACACTTTTCAGAGAACAAATTTGTTAGCATAAAAATAAAGCCAGAAAATGAAGAGCTGTTTAATCACTCAATTGGATTTTTTTTGCCAGCATATTTTTTTTCTCTGCAACCCACTGCTAAATTGTGCTTCCTAGCTGTTTTTTATAAAATCACTGAATCAAATCTAACTCTGATTACATCAGAGAAGGCCATGTACCCTACACCATAAGAGGGGGTTTGAAATTTTGACTTGTCTACTTAAATATCACCAAAATCTGACCACAAGTTTAATTACGTCCCTGGGTGGGATTGAACCACCAACCTTTTGGTTAATAGCCGAACTCACTAACCGATTGCGCCACAGAGACACTTTGCAAAAAGTGCATACTGACAAAGGCTAATAAGCATACATCTAGAACGTTTCCTAGAAAAACATTAAAAAATCAATAATCTGGAGAGTTTTTGTAAGATGTTTCTTCCATCAACCAACGAATAAACACATTGGTACTTTCCCATGATGAGTGAGTGCTTCAGGATCTCTTGCACTTACATGTGCAGCAGAGTACTGCAATGGAAGCATGCTGGACCCATAACCCAGAGGTAGGCAGATTGAAACTATCCTTTGCTATATGCATTTTTTTTGTTAATTTAAGTAATCAAACTGGGATTGATATTTTTGCTCTTTTATTTTTACTTAAAGTACAATAACTTTTACCATTTTAATTTGTTTTAATAGTATATTGACAGTATAGTTTTCTTTCAAAAATCCACTTAATTTTCTTTACCCTGTTATTAAAATGGTAATTGACAAAAAAAACTACATTGTCACCAGAAGAGCAATACAAAATGTACAAGTGATATATTAAAATCATTTTTCCAGCTTGAATTTCAATGATGCATTGGGGCAACAATTTTGTGAGAAACATCTTCACCCTTAAATAAAGATTTTCGTAATTCCTTACCTGTGTGCTAATTAGATATCACCTTGTTTTCACATTAAACAGACTTCCACATGAGAAAGCAGCAAGGATGCAGTGGCGTTAATGTTTCCTGGTGTCAACCTGTATTATTTCAGTAGACATTGAAATGAGGATGCATCTTGCTGCCTTTCCAATGAAGCAAGTTTAATTTAGTAATAGGTGAAAAACCATCCCTACAAAGGTGTTAATCAGAGACTTGGCTTTGTGGACACTTTTCAGAGAACAAATTTGTTAGCATAAAAAATAAAGCAAGAAAATTAAGAGCTGTTAAATCACACAATTTGATTTTTTTGCCAGCATATTTCTTTTTCTCTGCAACCCACTGCTAAATAGTGCTTCCTAGATGTTTTTATAAAATCACTGTATCAAATCTAACTCTGATTACATCAGAGAAGGCCAGGTACCCTACACCATAACAGGGGGTATGAAATTTGACTTGTCTACTTAAAGATCACCAAAATCTGATAACAAGGTCAATTACGTCCCTGGGTGGGATTGAACCACCAACCTTTTGGTTAATAGCCGTACACACTAACTGATTGCGCCACAGAGACACTTTGCAAAAGTACATCCTGACAAAGGCTAATAAGCATTCATCTAAAACGTTTCCTAGAAAAACTTAATAAAGTCAATAATCTGGAGAGTTTTTGTAAGATGTTTCTTCTATCAACCAACGAAGAAACACATTGGTACTTTCCCATGATGAGTGAGTGCTTCAGGATCTCTTGCACTTACATGTGCAGCAGAGTACAGCAATGGAAGCATGCTGGGCCCATAACCCAGAGGTAGGCAGATTGAAACTATCCTCTGCTATATGCATTTTTTTGTTTGTTAATTAAAGTAATCCAAAACTGGGATTGATATTTTGGCTCTTTTATTTTTACTTAAAGTACAATAACTTTTACCATTTTAATTTGTTTTAATAGTATATTGACAGTATTGTTTTCTTTCAAAAATCCACTTCATTTTCTTTACCCTATTATTAAAATGGTAATTGACAAAAACAAACTACATTGTCACCAGAAGAGCAATACAAAATGTACAAGTGATATATTAAAATCATCTTTCCAGCTTGAATTTCAATGATGCATTGGGGCAACGATTTTGTGAGAAACATCTTCACCCTTAAATAAAGATTTTCTTAATTCCTTACCTGTGTGCTAATTAGATATCACCTTGTTTTCACATTAAACAGACTTCCACATGAGAAAGCAGCAAGGATGCAGTGGCGTTAATGTTTCCTGCTGTCAACCTGTATTATTTCAGTAGACATTGAAATGAGGATGCATCTTGCTGCCTTTCCAATGAGGCAAGTTTAATTTAGTAATAGGTGAAAAACCATCCTTACAAAGGTGTTAATCAGAGACTTGGCTTTGTGGACACCTTTCAGAGAACAAATTTGTTAGCATAAAAATAAAGACAGAAAATAAAGAGCTGTTTAATCACTCAATTGGATTTTTCTGCCAGCATATTTTTTTTCTCTGCAACCCACTGCTAAATTGTGCTTCCTAGCTGTTTTTATAAAATCACTGAATCAAATCTAACTCTGATTACATCAGAGAAGGCCAGGTACCCTACACCATAACAGGGGGTTTGAAATTTTGACTTGTCTACTTAAAGATCACCAAAATCTGATAACAAGGTCAATTAGGTCCCTGGGTGGGATTGAACCACCAACCTTTTGGTTAATAGCCGTACATACTAACTGATTGCGCCACAGAGACACTTTGCAAAAGTACATACTGACAAAGGCTAATAAGCATTCATCTAAAACGTTTCCTAGAAAAAATTAATAAAGTCAATAATCTGGAGAGTTTTTGTAAGATGTTTCTTCTATCAACCAACGAAGAAACACATTGGTACTTTCCCATGATGAGTGAGTGCTTCAGGATCTCTTGCACTTACATGTGCAGCAGAGTACAGCAAAGGAAGCATGCTGGGCCCATAACCCAGAGGTAGGCAGATTGAAACTATCCTCTGCTATATGCATTTTTTTGTTTGTTAATTAAAGTAATCCAAAACTGGGATTGATATTTTGGCTCTTTTATTTTTACTTAAAGTACAATAACTTTTACCATTTTAATTTGTTTTAATTGTATATTGACAGTATTGTTTTCTTTCAAAAATCCACTTCATTTTCTTTACCCTATTATTAAAATGGTAATTGACAAAAACAAACTACATTGTCACCAGAAGAGCAATACAAAATGTACAAGTGATATATTAAATTCATCTTTCCAGCTTGAATTTCAATGATGCATTGGGTCAACAATTTTGTGAGAAACATCTTCACCCTTAAATAAAGATTTTCTTAATTCCTTGCCTGTGTGCTAATTAGATATCACCTTGTTTTTTTTACATTAAACAGACTTCCACATGAGAAAGCAGCAAGGATGCAGTGGCGTTAATGTTTCCTGGTGTCAACTTGTATTATTTCAGTAGACATTGAAATGAGGATGCATCTTGCTGCCTTTCCAATGAAGCAAGTTTAATTTAGTAATAGGTGAAAAACCATCCTTACAAAGGTGTTAATCAGAGACTTGGCTTTGTGGACACTTTTCAGAGAACAAATTTGTTAGCATAAAAATAAAGCCAGAAAATGAAGAGCTGTTTAATCACTCAATTGGATTTTTCTGCCAGCATATTTTTTTTCTCTGCAACCCACTGCTAAATTGTGCTTCCTAGCTGTTTTTTATAAAATCACTGAATCAAATCTAACTCTGATTACATCAGAGAAGGCCAGGTACCCTACACAATAAGAGGGGGTTTGAAATTTTGACTTGTCTACTTAAATATCACCAAAATCTGATCACAAGGTCAATTACGTTCCTGGGTGGGATTGAACCACCAACCTTTTGGTTAATAGCCGAACACACTAACCGATTGCGCCACAGAGACACTTTGCAAAAAGTACATACTGACAAAGGCTAATAAGCATACATCTAGAATATTTCCTAGAAAAACATTAAAAAATCAATAATCTGGAGAGTTTTTGTAAGATGTTTCTTCCATCAACCACCGAATAAACACATTGGTACTTTCCCATGATGAGTGAGTGCTTCAGGATCTCTTGCACTTACATGTGCAGCAGAGTACAGCAATGGAAGCATGCTGGGCCCATAACCCAGAGGTAGGCAGATTGAAACTATCCTTTGCTATATGCTTTTTTTTTGTTAATTAAAGTAATCCAAAACTGGGATTGATATTTTGGCTCTTTTATTTTTACTTAAAGTACAATAACTTTTACCATTTTAATTTGTTTTAATAGTATATTGACAGTATTGTTTTCTTTCAAAAATCCACTTCATTTTCTTTACCCTATTATTAAAATGGTAATTGACAAAAACAAACTACATTGTCACCAGAAGAGCAATACAAAATGTACAAGTGATATATTAAAATCATCTTTCCAGCTTGAATTTCAATGATGCATTGGGGCAACGATTTTGTGAGAAACATCTTCACCCTTAAATAAAGATTTTCTTAATTCCTTACCTGTGTGCTAATTAGATATCACCTTGTTTTCGCATTAAACAGACTTCCACATGAGAAAGCAGCAAGGATGCAGTGGCGTTAATGTTTCCTGGTGTCAACTTGTATTATTTCAGTAGACATTGAAATGAGGATGCATCTTGCTGCCTTTCCAATGAAGCAAGTTTAATTTAGTAATAGGTGAAAAACCATCCCTACAAAGGTGTTAATCAGAGACTTGGCTTTGTGGACACTTTTCAGAGAACAAATTTGTTAGCATAAAAATAAAGCCAGAAAATGAAGAGCTGTTTAATCACTCAATTGGATTTTTTTTGCCAGCATATTTTTTTTCTCTGCAACCCACTGCTAAATTGTGCTTCCTAGCTGTTTTTTATAAAATCACTGAATCAAATCTAACTCTGATTACATCAGAGAAGGCCATGTACCCTACACCATAAGAGGGGGTTTGAAATTTTGACTTGTCTACTTAAATATCACCAAAATCTGACCACAAGTTTAATTACGTCCCTGGGTGGGATTGAACCACCAACCTTTTGGTTAATAGCCGAACTCACTAACCGATTGCGCCACAGAGACACTTTGCAAAAAGTGCATACTGACAAAGGCTAATAAGCATACATCTAGAACGTTTCCTAGAAAAACATTAAAAAATCAATAATCTGGAGAGTTTTTGTAAGATGTTTCTTCCATCAACCAACGAATAAACACATTGGTACTTTCCCATGATGAGTGAGTGCTTCAGGATCTCTTGCACTTACATGTGCAGCAGAGTACTGCAATGGAAGCATGCTGGACCCATAACCCAGAGGTAGGCAGATTGAAACTATCCTTTGCTATATGCATTTTTTTTGTTAATTTAAGTAATCAAACTGGGATTGATATTTTTGCTCTTTTATTTTTACTTAAAGTACAATAACTTTTACCATTTTAATTTGTTTTAATAGTATATTGACAGTATAGTTTTCTTTCAAAAATCCACTTAATTTTCTTTACCCTGTTATTAAAATGGTAATTGACAAAAAAAA
Organism: Pseudophryne corroboree; assembly: GCF_028390025.1. NCBI lineage: Eukaryota > Metazoa > Chordata > Amphibia > Anura > Myobatrachidae > Pseudophryne > Pseudophryne corroboree. The sequence continues at coordinate 31,381 of NW_026970377.1, forward strand.
CTACATTGTCACCAGAAGAGCAATACAAAATGTACAAGTGATATATTAAAATCATTTTTCCAGCTTGAATTTCAATGATGCATTGGGGCAACAATTTTGTGAGAAACATCTTCACCCTTAAATAAAGATTTTCGTAATTCCTTACCTGTGTGCTAATTAGATATCACCTTGTTTTCACATTAAACAGACTTCCACATGAGAAAGCAGCAAGGATGCAGTGGCGTTAATGTTTCCTGGTGTCAACCTGTATTATTTCAGTAGACATTGAAATGAGGATGCATCTTGCTGCCTTTCCAATGAAGCAAGTTTAATTTAGTAATAGGTGAAAAACCATCCCTACAAAGGTGTTAATCAGAGACTTGGCTTTGTGGACACTTTTCAGAGAACAAATTTGTTAGCATAAAAAATAAAGCAAGAAAATTAAGAGCTGTTAAATCACACAATTTGATTTTTTTGCCAGCATATTTCTTTTTCTCTGCAACCCACTGCTAAATAGTGCTTCCTAGATGTTTTTATAAAATCACTGTATCAAATCTAACTCTGATTACATCAGAGAAGGCCAGGTACCCTACACCATAACAGGGGGTATGAAATTTGACTTGTCTACTTAAAGATCACCAAAATCTGATAACAAGGTCAATTACGTCCCTGGGTGGGATTGAACCACCAACCTTTTGGTTAATAGCCGTACACACTAACTGATTGCGCCACAGAGACACTTTGCAAAAGTACATACTGACAAAGGCTAATAAGCATTCATCTAAAACGTTTCCTAGAAAAACTTAATAAAGTCAATAATCTGGAGAGTTTTTGTAAGATGTTTCTTCTATCAACCAACGAAGAAACACATTGGTACTTTCCCATGATGAGTGAGTGCTTCAGGATCTCTTGCACTTACATGTGCAGCAGAGTACAGCAATGGAAGCATGCTGGGCCCATAACCCAGAGGTAGGCAGATTGAAACTATCCTCTGCTATATGCATTTTTTTGTTTGTTAATTAAAGTAATCCAAAACTGGGATTGATATTTTGGCTCTTTTATTTTTACTTAAAGTACAATAACTTTTACCATTTTAATTTGTTTTAATAGTATATTGACAGTATTGTTTTCTTTCAAAAATCCACTTCATTTTCTTTACCCTATTATTAAAATGGTAATTGACAAAAACAAACTACATTGTCACCAGAAGAGCAATACAAAATGTACAAGTGATATATTAAAATCATCTTTCCAGCTTGAATTTCAATGATGCATTGGGGCAACGATTTTGTGAGAAACATCTTCACCCTTAAATAAAGATTTTCTTAATTCCTTACCTGTGTGCTAATTAGATATCACCTTGTTTTCACATTAAACAGACTTCCACATGAGAAAGCAGCAAGGATGCAGTGGCGTTAATGTTTCCTGCTGTCAACCTGTATTATTTCAGTAGACATTGAAATGAGGATGCATCTTGCTGCCTTTCCAATGAGGCAAGTTTAATTTAGTAATAGGTGAAAAACCATCCTTACAAAGGTGTTAATCAGAGACTTGGCTTTGTGGACACCTTTCAGAGAACAAATTTGTTAGCATAAAAATAAAGCCAGAAAATAAAGAGCTGTTTAATCACTCAATTGGATTTTTCTGCCAGCATATTTTTTTTCTCTGCAACCCACTGCTAAATTGTGCTTCCTAGCTGTTTTTATAAAATCACTGAATCAAATCTAACTCTGATTACATCAGAGAAGGCCAGGTACCCTACACCATAACAGGGGGTTTGAAATTTTGACTTGTCTACTTAAAGATCACCAAAATCTGATAACAAGGTCAATTAGGTCCCTGGGTGGGATTGAACCACCAACCTTTTGGTTAATAGCCGTACATACTAACTGATTGCGCCACAGAGACACTTTGCAAAAGTACATACTGACAAAGGCTAATAAGCATTCATCTAAAACGTTTCCTAGAAAAAATTAATAAAGTCAATAATCTGGAGAGTTTTTGTAAGATGTTTCTTCTATCAACCAACGAAGAAACACATTGGTACTTTCCCATGATGAGTGAGTGCTTCAGGATCTCTTGCACTTACATGTGCAGCAGAGTACAGCAAAGGAAGCATGCTGGGCCCATAACCCAGAGGTAGGCAGATTGAAACTATCCTCTGCTATATGCATTTTTTTGTTTGTTAATTAAAGTAATCCAAAACTGGGATTGATATTTTGGCTCTTTTATTTTTACTTAAAGTACAATAACTTTTACCATTTTAATTTGTTTTAATTGTATATTGACAGTATTGTTTTCTTTCAAAAATCCACTTCATTTTCTTTACCCTATTATTAAAATGGTAATTGACAAAAACAAACTACATTGTCACCAGAAGAGCAATACAAAATGTACAAGTGATATATTAAATTCATCTTTCCAGCTTGAATTTCAATGATGCATTGGGTCAACAATTTTGTGAGAAACATCTTCACCCTTAAATAAAGATTTTCTTAATTCCTTGCCTGTGTGCTAATTAGATATCACCTTGTTTTTTTTACATTAAACAGACTTCCACATGAGAAAGCAGCAAGGATGCAGTGGCGTTAATGTTTCCTGGTGTCAACTTGTATTATTTCAGTAGACATTGAAATGAGGATGCATCTTGCTGCCTTTCCAATGAAGCAAGTTTAATTTAGTAATAGGTGAAAAACCATCCTTACAAAGGTGTTAATCAGAGACTTGGCTTTGTGGACACTTTTCAGAGAACAAATTTGTTAGCATAAAAATAAAGCCAGAAAATGAAGAGCTGTTTAATCACTCAATTGGATTTTTCTGCCAGCATATTTTTTTTCTCTGCAACCCACTGCTAAATTGTGCTTCCTAGCTGTTTTTTATAAAATCACTGAATCAAATCTAACTCTGATTACATCAGAGAAGGCCAGGTACCCTACACAATAAGAGGGGGTTTGAAATTTTGACTTGTCTACTTAAATATCACCAAAATCTGATCACAAGGTCAATTACGTTCCTGGGTGGGATTGAACCACCAACCTTTTGGTTAATAGCCGAACACACTAACCGATTGCGCCACAGAGACACTTTGCAAAAAGTACATACTGACAAAGGCTAATAAGCATACATCTAGAATATTTCCTAGAAAAACATTAAAAAATCAATAATCTGGAGAGTTTTTGTAAGATGTTTCTTCCATCAACCACCGAATAAACACATTGGTACTTTCCCATGATGAGTGAGTGCTTCAGGATCTCTTGCACTTACATGTGCAGCAGAGTACAGCAATGGAAGCATGCTGGGCCCATAACCCAGAGGTAGGCAGATTGAAACTATCCTCTGCTATATGCATTTTTTTGTTTGTTAATTAAAGTAATCCAAAACTGGGATTGATATTTTGTCTCTTTTATTTTTACTTAAAGTACAATAACTTTTACCATTTTAATTTGTTTTAATAGTATATTGACAGTATTGTTTTCTTTCAAAAATCCACTTAATTTTCTTTACCCTATTATTAAAATGGTAATTGACAAAAACAAACTACATTGTCACCAGAAGAGCAATACAAAATGTACAAGTGATATATTAAAATCATCTTTCCAGCTTGAATTTCAATGATGCATTGGGGCAACGATTTTGTGAGAAACATCTTCACCCTTAAATAAAGATTTTCTTAATTCCTTACCTGTGTGCTAATTAGATATCACCTTGTTTTCACATTAAACAGACTTCCACATGAGAAAGCAGCAAGGATGCAGTGGCGTTAATGTTTCCTGGTGTCAACCTGTATTATTTCAGTAGACATTGAAATGAGGATGCATCTTGCTGCCTTTCCAATGAAGCAAGTTTAATTTAGTAATAGGTGAAAAACCATCCTTACAAAGGTGTTAATCAGAGACTTGGCTTTGTGGACACCTTTCAGAGAACAAATTTGTTAGCATAAAAATAAAGCCAGAAAATAAAGAGCTGTTTAATCACTCAATTGGATTTTTCTGCCAGCATATTTTTTTTCTCTGCAACCCACTGCTAAATTGTGCTTCCTAGCTGTTTTTATAAAATCACTGAATCAAATCTAACTCTGATTACATCAGAGAAGGCCAGGTACCCTACACCATAACAGGGGGTTTGAAATTTTGACTTGTCTACTTAAAGATCACCAAAATCTGATAACAAGGTCAATTAGGTCCCTGGGTGGGATTGAACCACCAACCTTTTGGTTAATAGCCGTACATACTAACTGATTGCGCCACAGAGACACTTTGCAAAAGTACATACTGACAAAGGCTAATAAGCATTCATCTAAAACGTTTCCTAGAAAAAATTAATAAAGTCAATAATCTGGAGAGTTTTTGTAAAATGTTTCTTCTATCAACCAACGAAGAAACACATTGGTACTTTCCCATGATGAGTGAGTGCTTCAGGATCTCTTGCACTTACATGTGCAGCAGAGTACAGCAATGGAAGCATGCTGGGCCCATAACCCAGAGGTAGGCAGATTGAAACTATCCTCTGCTATATGCATTTGTTTGTTTGTTAATTAAAGTAATCCAAAACTGGGATTGATATTTTGGCTCTTTTATTTTTACTTAAAGTACAATAACTTTTACCATTTTAATTTGTTTTAATTGTATATTGACAGTATTGTTTTCTTTCAAAAATCCACTTCATTTTCTTTACCCTATTATTAAAATGGTAATTGACAAAAACAAACTACATTGTCACCAGAAGAGCAATACAAAATGTACAAGTGATATATTAAATTCATCTTTCCAGCTTGAATTTCAATGATGCATTGGGTCAACAATTTTGTGAGAAACATCTTCACCCTTAAATAAAGATTTTCTTAATTCCTTGCCTGTGTGCTAATTAGATATCACCTTGTTTTTTTTACATTAAACAGACTTCCACATGAGAAAGCAGCAAGGATGCAGTGGCGTTAATGTTTCCTGGTGTCAACTTGTATTATTTCAGTAGACATTGAAATGAGGATGCATCTTGCTGCCTTTCCAATGAAGCAAGTTTAATTTAGTAATAGGTGAAAAACCATCCTTACAAAGGTGTTAATCAGAGACTTGGCTTTGTGGACACTTTTCAGAGAACAAATTTGTTAGCATAAAAATAAAGCCAGAAAATGAAGAGCTGTTTAATCACTCAATTGGATTTTTCTGCCAGCATATTTTTTTTCTCTGCAACCCACTGCTAAATTGTGCTTCCTAGCTGTTTTTTATAAAATCACTGAATCAAATCTAACTCTGATTACATCAGAGAAGGCCAGGTACCCTACACAATAAGAGGGGGTTTGAAATTTTGACTTGTCTACTTAAATATCACCAAAATCTGATCACAAGGTCAATTACGTCCCTGGGTGGGATTGAACCACCAACCTTTTGGTTAATAGCCGAACACACTAACCGATTGCGCCACAGAGACACTTTGCAAAAAGTACATACTGACAAAGGCTAATAAGCATACATCTAGAACATTTCCTAGAAAAACATAAAAAAATCAATAATCTGGAGAGTTTTTGCAAGATGTTTCTTCCATCAACCAACGAATAAACACATTGGTACTTTCCCATGATGAGTGAGTGCTTCAGGATCTCTTGCACTTACATGTGCAGCAGAGTACAGCAATGGAAGCATGCTGGGCCCATAACCCAGAGGTAGGCAGATTGAAACTATCCTCTGCTATATGCATTTTTTTGTTTGTTAATTAAAGTAATCCAAAACTGGGATTGATATTTTGGCTCTTTTATTTTTACTTAAAGTACAATAACTTTTACCATTTTAATTTGTTTTAATAGTATATTGACAGTATTGTTTTCTTTCAAAAATCCACTTAATTTTCTTTACCCTATTATTAAAATGGTAATTGACAAAAACAAACTACATTGTCACCAGAAGAGCAATACAAAATGTACAAGTGATATATTAAAATCATCTTTCCAGCTTGAATTTCAATGATGCATTGGGGCAACGATTTTGTGAGAAACATCTTCACCCTTAAATAAAGATTTTCTTAATTCCTTACCTGTGTGCTAATTAGATATCACCTTGTTTTCACATTAAACAGACTTCCACATGAGAAAGCAGCAAGGATGCAGTGGCGTTAATGTTTCCTGGTGTCAACCTGTATTATTTCAGTAGACATTGAAATGAGGATGCATCTTGCTGCCTTTCCAATGAAGCAATTTAATTTAGTAATAGGTGAAAAACCATCCTTACAAAGGTGTTAATCAGAGACTTGGCTTTGTGGACACCTTTCAGAGAACAAATTTGTTAGCATAAAAATAAAGCCAGAAAATAAAGAGCTGTTTAATCACTCAATTGGAATTTTCTGCCAGCATATTTTTTTTCTCTGCAACCCACTGCTAAATTGTGCTTCCTAGCTGTTTTTATAAAATCACTGAATCAAATCTAACTCTGATTACATCAGAGAAGGCCAGGTACCCTACACCATAACAGGGGGTTTGAAATTTTGACTTGTCTACTTAAAGATCACCAAAATCTGATAACAAGGTCAATTAGGTCCCTGGGTGGGATTGAACCACCAACCTTTTGGTTAATAGCCATACATACTAACTGATTGCGCCACAGAGACACTTTGCAAAAGTACATACTGACAAAGGCTAATAAGCATTCATCTAAAACGTTTCCTAGAAAAAATTAATAAAGTCAACAATCTGGAGAGTTTTTGTAAGATGTTTCTTCTATCAACCAACGAAGAAACACATTGGTACTTTCCCATGATGAGTGAGTGCTTCAGGATCTCTTGCACTTACATGTGCAGCAGAGTACAGCAATGGAAGCATGCTGGGCCCATAACCCAGAGGTAGGCAGATTGAAACTATCCTCTGCTATATGCATTTTTTTTTGTTAATTAAAGTAATCCAAAACTGGGATTGATATTTTGGCTCTTTTATTTTTACTTAAAGTACAATAACTTTTACCATTTTAATTTGTTTTAATAGTATATTGACAGTATTGTTTTCTTTCAAAAATCCACTTCATTTTCTTTACCCTATTATTAAAATGGTAATTGACAAAAACAAACTACATTGTCACCAGAAGAGCAATACAAAATGTACAAGTGATATATTAAAATCATCTTTCCAGCTTGAATTTCAATGATGCATTGGGGCAACGATTTTGTGAGAAACATCTTCACCCTTAAATAAAGATTTTCTTAATTCCTTACCTGTGTGCTAATTAGATATCACCTTGTTTTCACATTAAACAGACTTCCACATGAGAAAGCAGCAAGGATGCAGTGGCGTTAATGTTTCCTGGTGTCAACCTGTATTATTTCAGTAGACATTGAAATGAGGATGCATCTTGCTGCCTTTCCAATGAAGCAAGTTTAATTTAGTAATAGGTGAAAAACCATCCCTACAAAGGTGTTAATCAGAGACTTTGCTTTGTGGACACTTTTCAGAGAACAAATTTGTTAGCATAAAAATAAAGCCAGAAAATGAAGAGCTGTTTAATCACTCAATTGGATTTTTCTGCCAGCATATTTCTTTTTCTCTGCAACCCACTGCTAAATTGTGCTTCCTAGCTGTTTTTATAAAATCACTGAATCAAATCTAACTCTGATTACATCAGAGAAGGCCAGGTACCCTACACCATAACAGGGGGTTTGAAATTTTGACTTGTCTACTTAAAGATCACCAAAATCTGATAACAAGGTCAATTACGTACCTGGGTGGGATTGAACCACCAACCTTTTGGTTAATAGCCGTACACACTAACTAATTGCGCCACAGAGACACATTGCAAAAGTATATACCGACAAGGGCTAATAAGCATTCATCTAAAACGTTTCCTAGAAAAACTTTAAAAAGTCAATAATCTGGAGAGTTTTTGTAAGATGTTTCTTCCATCAACCAACGAAGAAACACATTGGTACTTTCCCATGATGAGTGAGTGCTTCAGGATCTCTTGCACTTACATGTGCAGCAGAGTACTGCAATGGAAGCATGCTGGGCCCATAACCCAGAGGTAGGCAGATTGAAACTATCCTCTGCTATATGCATTTTTTTGTTTGTTAATTAAAGTAATCCAAAACTGGGATTGATATTTTGGCTCTTTTATTTTTACTTAAAGTACAATAACTTTTACCATTTTAATTTGTTTTAATAGTATATTGACAGTATTGTTTTCTTTCAAAAATCCACTTCATTTTCTTTACCCTATTATTAAAATGGTAATTGACAAAAACAAACTACATTGTCACCAGAAGAGCAATACAAAATGTACAAGTGATATATTAAAATCATCTTTCCAGCTTGAATTTCAATGATGCATTGGGGCAACGATTTTGTGAGAAACATCTTCACCCTAAAATAAAGATTTTCTTAATTCCTTACCTGTGTGCTAATTAGATATCACCTTGTTTTCGCATTAAACAGACTTCCACATGAGAAAGCAGCAAGGATGCAGTGGCGTTAATGTTTCCTGGTGTCAACTTGTATTATTTCAGTAGACATTGAAATGAGGATGCATCTTGCTGCCTTTCCAATGAAGCAAGTTTAATTTAGTAATAGGTGAAAAACCATCCCTACAAAGGTGTTAATCAGAGACTTGGCTTTGTGGACACTTTTCAGAGAACAAATTTGTTAGCATAAAAATAAAGCCAGAAAATGAAGAGCTGTTTAATCACTCAATTGGATTTTTTTTGCCAGCATATTTTTTTTCTCTGCAACCCACTGCTAAATTGTGCTTCCTAGCTGTTTTTTTATAAAATCACTGAATCAAATCTAACTCTGATTACATCAGAGAAGGCCAGGTACCCTACACAATAAGAGGGGGTTTGAAATTTTGACTTGTCTACTTAAATATCACCAAAATCTGATCACAAGGTCAATTACGTTCCTGGGTGGGATTAAACCACCAACCTTTTGGTTAATAGCCTTACACACTAACCAATTGCACCACAGAGACACTTTGCAAAAAGTACATACTGACAAAGGCTAATAAGCATTCATCAAGAACGTTTCCTAGAAAAACTTTAAAAAGTCAATAATCTGGAGAGTTTTTGTAAGATGTTTCTTCCATCAACCAATGAAGAAACACATTGGTACTTTCCCATGATGAGTGAGTGCTTCAGGATCTCTTGCACTTACATGTGCAGCAGAGTACTGCAATGGAAGCATGCTGGGCCCATAACCCAGAGATAGGCAGATTGAAACTATCCTTTGCTATATGCATTTTTTTTGTTAATTAAAGTAATCCAAAACTGGGATTGATATTTTTGCTCTTTTATTTTTACTTAAAGTACAATAACTTTTACCATTTTAATTTGTTTTAATAGTATATTGACAGTATTGTTTTCTTTCAAAAATCCACTTAATTTTCTTTACCCTATTATTAAAATGGTAATTGACAAAAACAAACTACATTGTCACCAGAAGAGCAATACAAAATGTACAAGTGATATATTAAAATCATCTTTCCAGCTTGAATTTCAATGATGCATTGGGGCAACGATTTTGTGAGAAACATCTTCACCCTTAAATAAAGATTTTCGTAATTCCTTACCTGTGTGCTAATTAGATATCACCTTGTTTTCACATTAAACAGACTTCCACATGAGAAAGCAGCAAGGATGCAGTGGCGTTAATGTTTCCTGGTGTCAACCTGTATTATTTCAGTAGACATTGAAATGAGGATGCATCTTGCTGCCTTTCCAATGAAGCAAGTTTAATTTAGTAATAGGTGAAAAACCATCCCTACAAAGGTGTTAATCAGAGACTTGGCTTTGTGGACACTTTTCAGAGAACAAATTTGTTAGCATAAAAATAAACCAGAAAATGAAGAGCTGTTTAATCACTCAATTGGATTTTTTTGCCAGCATATTTTTTTTCTCTGCAACCCACTGCTAAATTGTGCTTCCTAGCTGTTTTTTTATAAAATCACTGAATCAAATCTAACTCTGATAACATCAGAGAAGGCCAGGTACCCTACACAATAAGAGGGGGTTTGAAATTTTGACTTGTCTACTTAAATATCACCAAAATCTGATCACAAGGTCAATTACGTCCCTGGGTGGGATTGAACCACCAACCTTTTGGTTAATAGCCTTACACACTAACCAATTGCACCACAGAGACACTTTGCAAAAGTACATACTGACAAAGGCTAATAAGCATTCATCTAGAACGTTTCCTAGAAAAACTTTAAAAAGTCAATAATCTGGAGAGTTTTTGTAAGATGTTTCTTCCATCAACCAATGAAGAAACACATTGGTACTTTCCCATGATGAGTGAGTGCTTCAGGATCTCTTGCACTTACATGTGCAGCAGAGTACTGCAATGGAAGCATGCTGGGCCCATAACCCAGAGGTAGGCAGATTGAAACTATCCTTTGCTATATGCATTTTTTTTTTGTTAATTAAAGTAATCCAAAACTGGGATTGATATTTTTGCTCTTTTATTTTTACTTAAAGTACAATAACTTTTACCATTTTAATTTGTTTTGATAGTATATTGACAGTATTGTTTTCTTTCAAAAATCCACTTAATTTTCTTTACCCTATTATTAAAATGGTAATTGACAAAAACAAACTACATTGTCACCAGAAGAGCAATACAAAATGTACAAGTGATATATTAAAATCATCTTTCCAGCTTGAATTTCAATGATGCATTGGGGCAACGATTTTGTGAGAAACATCTTCACCCTTAAATAAAGATTTTCTTAATTCCTTACCTGTGTGCTAATTAGATATCACCTTGTTTTCACATTAAACAGACTTCCACATGAGAAAGCAGCAAGGATGCAGTGGCGTTAATGTTTCCTGGTGTCAACCTGTATTATTTCAGTAGACATTGAAATGAGGATGCATCTTGCTGCCTTTCCAATGAAGCAAGTTTAATTTAGTAATAGGTGAAAAACCATCCCTACAAAGGTGTTAATCAGAGACTTGGCTTTGTGGACACTTTTCAGAGAACAAATTTGTTAGCATAAAAATAAAGCCAGAAAATGAAGAGCTGTTTAATCACTCAATTGGATTTTTTTGCCAGCATATTTCTTTTTCTCTGCAACCCACTGCTAAATTGTGCTTCCTAGCTGTTTTTATAAAATCACTGAATCAAATCTAACTCTGATTACATCAGAGAAGGCCAGGTACCCTACACCATAACAGGGGGTTTGAAATTTTGACTTGTCTACTTAAAGATCACCAAAATCTGATCACAAGGTCAATTACATCCCTGGGTGGGATTGAACCACCTACCTTTTGGTTAATAGCCGAACACACTAACCGATTGCGCCACAGAGACACTTTGCAAAAAGTTCATACTGACAAAGGCTAATAAGCATTCATCTAGAACGTTTCCTAGAAAAACTTTAAAAAGTCAATAATCTGGAGAGTTTTTGTAAGATGTTTCTTCCATCAACCAACGAAGAAACACATTGGTACTTTCCCATGATGAGTGAGTGCTTCAGGATCTCTTGCACTTACATGTGCAGCAGAGTACTGCAATGGAAGCATGCTGGGCCGATAACCCAGAGGTAGGCAGATTGAAACTATCCTCTGCTATATGCATTTTTTTTTAATTAAAGTAATTCAAAATTGGGATTGATATTTTAGCTCTTTTATTTTTACTTAAAGTACAATAACTTTTACCATTTTAATTTGTTTAATAGTATATTGACAGTATTGTTTTCTTTCAAAAATCCACTTAATTTTCTTTACCCTATTATTAAAATGGTAATTGACAAAAACAAACTACATTGTCACCAGAAGAGCAATACAAAATGTACAAGTGATATATTAAAATCATCTTTCCAGCTTGAATTTCAATGATGCATTGGGGCAACGATTTTGTGAGAAACATCTTCACCCTTAAATAATGATTTTCTTAATTCCTTACCTGTGTGCTAATTAGATATCACCTTGTTTTCACATTAAACAGACTTCCACATGAGAAAGCAGCAAGGATGCAGTGGCGTTAATGTTTCCTGGTGTCAACCTGTATTATTTCAGTAGATATTGAAATGACGATGCATCTTGCTGCCTTTCCAATGAAGCAAGTTTAATTTAGTAATAGGTGAAAAACCATCCCTACAAAGGTGTTAAACAGAGACTTGGCTTTGTGGACACTTTTCAGAGAACAAATTTGTTAGCATAAAAATAAAGCCAGAAAATGAAGAGCTGTTTAATCACTCAATTGGATTTTTTTGCCAGCATATTTCTTTTTCTCTGCAACCCACTGCTAAATTGTGCTTCCTATCTGTTTTTATAAAATCACTGAATCAAATCTAACTCTGATTACATCAGAGAAGGCCAGGTACCCACACCATAACAGGGGGTTTGAAATTTTGACTTGTCTACTTAAATATCACCAAAATCTGATCACAAGGTCAATTACATCCCTGGGTGGGATTGAACCACCTACCTTTTGGTTAATAGCCGAACACACTAACCGATTGCGCCACAGAGACACTTTGCAAAAAGTTCATACTGACAAAGGCTAATAAGCATTCATCTAGAACGTTTCCTAGAAAAACTTTAAAAAGTCAATAATCTGGAGAGTTTTTGTAAGATGTTTCTTCCATCAACCAACGAAGAAACACATTGGTACTTTCCCATGATGAGTGAGTGCTTCAGGATCTCTTGCACTTACATGTGCAGCAGAGTACTGCAATGGAAGCATGCTGGGCCGATAACCAAGAGGTAGGCAGATTGAAACTATCCTCTGCTATATGCATTTTTTTTTTATTAAAGTAATCCAAAATTGGGATTGATATTTTAGCTCTTTTATTTTTACTTAAAGTACAATAACTTTTACCATTTTAATTTGTTTAATAGTATATTGACAGTATTGTTTTCTTTCAAAAATCCACTTAATTTTCTTTACCCTATTATTAAAATGGTAATTGACAAAAACAAACTACATTGTCACCAGAAGAGCAATACAAAATGTACAAGTGATATATTAAAATCATCTTTCCAGCTTGAATTTCAATGATGCATTGGGGCAACGATTTTGTGAGAAACATCTTCACCCTTAAATAATGATTTTCTTAATTCCTTACCTGTGTGCTAATTAGATATCACCTTGTTTTCACATTAAACAGACTTCCACATGAGAAAGCAGCAAGGATGCAGTGGCGTTAATGTTTCCTGGTGTCAACCTGTATTATTTCAGTAGATATTGAAATGACGATGCATCTTGCTGCCTTTCCAATGAAGCAAGTTTAATTTAGTAATAGGTGAAAAACCATCCCTACAAAGGTGTTAATCAGATACTTGGCTTTGTGGACACTTTTCAGAGAACAAATTTGTTAGCATAAAAATAAAGCCAGAAAATGAAGAGCTGTTTAATCACTCAATTGGATTTTTTTGCCAGCATATTTCTTTTTCTCTGCAACCCACTGCTAAATTGTGCTTCCTAGCTGTTTTTTTTATAAAATCAAATCTAACTCTGATTACATCAGAGAAGGCCAGGTACCCTACACCACAAGAGGGGGTTTGAAATTTTGACTTGTCTACTTAAAGATCACCAAAATCTGATAACAAGGTAAATTACGTCCCTGGGTGGGATTGAACCACCAACCTTTTGGATAATAACCGAACACACTAACTGATTGCGCCACAGTGACACTTTGCAAACGTACATTCTGACAAACGCTAATAAGCATTCATCTAGAACGTTTCCTAGAAAAACTTTAAAAAGTCAATAATCTGGAGAGTTTTTGTAAGATGTTTCTTCCATCAATCAACGAAGAACATTCAAGCTGATTTCTTGCAGCAGCTGGGCACTGTAACAGCTCCAGATCTGCTCTGTAAGGCAACTAAAAGGGTGTGGGCCCTGCAGCACTACCTGTAGTTCGCATTGTGCGTTGGAAGGCACAAAGTAAGCAGACGGGAGAAGTCAGGATAGTGCGCAAGGGCATAGAAGGGAGCGGCTCAAGAAAAGAGAAGTGGAAACAGACAGCAAACTAGGCTGGAGAAAGACCTGAGACAAAGAGATCTGAATTATACGAGAGCCGACCAGGGGAAACACAAATTATGCAGTCGAGTTTCCCACATTTGGGGAAATCGCTGGAGCAGCACACACAGAGTGCAATGGGTGAGCCTTGCCCTGGGAGAAGCACCTTCATGATCATAGTATCTCACCTGGCAGGTAAGTAGGAGTTGGGCAAGAGCTGAGGAGGGTCGCTGCTCGGGCAACCCCCTGTCAAGTGAAGGAGATCCAACTGAGGCAGCACAAGAGAACTCTTGAAAGAAGAACAAGGCTAGAGGAAGATCTGAGACACAGAAATCTGGCTTTTACCAGAGCTGACCAGAGGAAAGCACAAACACAGTCCCCCACTACCACAAATAATGCAGTCGAGTTTCCCACATTTGGGGAAATCACAGGGGTCAGCATACCCAGAATGCAATGAATGAACCTCACCCTGGGAGAACAATCTTCATGACCATGGTATCTCCTATGCAAAATAAGTATGATTTGGGATAGGGCTGGGGAGGGCCGCTGCTCAGGCACATCTCTGTCAAGTAAAGGAGATTCAACTGAGGCAGCACAAGGGAACTCTCATCTGGGGACAACAACTGCAGGTAGAACACATATTTTCAGATGAACATGGGAGGGCAGAAGGCTGCCTAATACTGAAGCACCCCCAAACAACAAACCAAATGCAACAACTAGTACAAGCATTCCTGGGGGAAGGCCTGCAGCAGATGGATTTGCATATGGTGATGTCATCCAAGCAGTGGGTCAAAGTTGGCTTCAACCCTCGTCTGCATATGAAAAGAAAAAAGGGATGTGCAGGGCATGGCATCCTTTTGTGGCGCTTGGATGACCCTTAATTCGCATTAAACATCTCCACCCTCCTTCGGTGTGGGGCTCATGTTGGCTATGCCCCAGCCCCTGAAGCATTCAAGATGATTTCTTGCAGCAGCTGGGCACTGTAACAGCTCCAGAGCTGTTCTGTAAAGCATGTAAAAGGGTGTGGGCCCTGCAGCACTACCTGTAGTATGCATTGTGCGTTGGAAGGCACAAAGTAAGCAGACGGGAGAGGTCAGGATAGTGCGCAAGGGCATAGAAGGGAGCGGCTCAAGAAAAGAGAAGTGGAAACAGACAGCAAACTAGGCTGGAGAAAGACCTGAGACAAGGAGATCTGAATTATACGAGAGCCGACCAGAGGAAACACAAATTATGCAGTCAAGTTTCCCACATTTGGGGAAATCGCAGGAGCAGCACACCCAGAGTGCAATGGGTGAGCCTTTCCCTGGGAGAAGCACCTTCCTGATCATAATATCTCACCTGGCAGGTAAGTAGGAGTTGGGCTAGAGCTAGGGAGGGTCGCTGCTCGTGCACCCCCCTGTCAAGTGAAGGAGATCCAACTGAGGCAGCACAAGGGAACTCTCGAAAGAAGAACAAGGCTAGAGGAAGATCTGAGACAAAGAAATCTGACTTTTACCAGAGCTGAGCAGAGGAAAGCACAAACACAGTCCCCCACTACCACAAATAATGCAGTCGAGTTTCCCACATTTGGGGAAATCACAGGGGTCAGCATACCCAGAATGCAATGAATGAACCTCACCCTGGGAGAACAATCTTCATGACCATGGTATCTCCTATGCAAAATAAGTATGATTTGGGATAGGGCTGGGGAGGGCCGCTGCTCAGGCACATCTCTGTCAAGTAAAGGAGATTCAACTGAGGCAGCACAAGGGAACTCTCATCTGGGGACAACAACTGCAGGGAGAACACATATTTTCAGATGAACATGGGAGGGCAGAAGGCTGCCTAATACTGAAGCACCCCCAAACAACAAACCAAATGCAACAACTAGTGCAAGCATTCCTGGGGGAAGGCCTGCAGCAGATTGATTTGCATATGGTAATGCCATCCAAGCAGTGGGTCAAAGTTGGCTTCAACCCTCGTCTGCATATGAAAAGAGAAAAGGGGCGTGCAGGGCATGGCGGCCTTTTGCGGCGCTTGGGTGACCCTTAGTTCGCATAAACACCCCCACCCTCCTTCGGTGTGGGGCTCATGTTGGCAATGCCCCAGCCCCTGAAGCATTCAAGCTGATTTCTTGCAGCAGCTGGGCACTGTAACAGCTCCAGAGCTGCTCTGTGAGGCAAGTAAAAGGGTGTGGGCCCTGCAGCACTACCTGTAGTTTGCATTGTGTGTTGGAAGGCACAAAGTAAGCAGACGGGAGAAGTCAGGATAGTGCGCAAGGGCATAGAAGGGAGCGGCTCAAGAAAAGAGAAGTGGAAACAGACAGCAAACTAGGCTGGAGAGAGACCTGAGACAAAGAGATCTGAATTATACGAGAGCCGACCAGAGGAAACACAAATTATGCAGTCAAGTTTCCCACATTTGGGGAAATCACAGGGGCAGCACACCCAGAGTGCAATGGGTGAGCCTTGCCCTGGGAGAAGCACCTACATGATCATAGTATCTCACCTGGCAGGTAAGTAGGAGTTGGGCTAGAGCTGCGAAGGGTCGCTGCTCGGGTACCCCCCTGTCAAGTGAAGGAGATCCAACTGAGGCAGCATAAGGGAACTCTCGAAAGAGGAACAAGGCTAGAGGAAGATCTGAGACAAAGAAATCTGATTTTTACCAGAGTTGACCAGAAGAAAGCACAAACACAGTCCCACACTACCACAAATAATGCAGTTGAGTTTCCCACATTTGGGGAAATCACAGGGGTCAGCATACCCAGAATGCAATGAATGAACCTCACCCTGGGAGAACAATCTTCATGACCATGGTATCTCCTATGCAAAATAAGTATGATTTGGGATAGGGCTGGGGAGGGCCGCTGCTCAGGCACATCTCTGTCAAGTAAAGGAGATTCAACTGAGGCAGCACAAGGGAACTCTCATCTGGGGACAACAACTGCAGGGAGAACACATATTTTCAGATGAACATGGGAGGGCAGAAGGCTGCCTAATACTGAAGCACCCCCAAACAACAAACCAAATGCAACAACTAGTGCAAGCATTCCTGGGGGAAGGCCTGCAGCAGATGGATTTGCATATGGTGATGTCATCCAAGCAGTGGGTCAAAGTTGGCTTCAACCCTCGTCTGCATATGAAAAGAAAAAAGGGATGTGCAGGGCATGGCGTCCTTTTGTGGCGCTTGGATGACCCCTAATTCGCATTAAACATCTCCACCCTCCTTCGGTGTGGGGCTCATGTTGGCTATGCCCCAGCCCCTGAAGCATTCAAGATGATTTCTTGCAGCAGCTGGGCACTGTAGCAGCTCCAGAGCTGCTCTGTAAAGCATGTAAAAGGGTGTGGGCCCTGTAGCACTACCTGTAGTATGCATTGTGCGTTGGAAGGCACAAAGTAAGCAGACGGGAGAGGTCAGGATAGTGCGCAAGGGCATAGAAGGGAGCGGCTCAAGAAAAGAGAAGTGGAAACAGACAGCAAACTAGGCTGGAGAAAGACCTGAGACAAAGAGATCTGAATTATATGAGAGCCGACCAGAGGAAACACAAATTATGCAGTCAAGTGTCCCACATTTGGGGAAATCGCAGGAGCAGCACACCCAGAGTGCAATGGGTGAGCCTTGCCCTGGGAGAAGCACCTTCCTGATCATAGTATCTCACCTGGCAGGTAAATAGGAGTTGGGCTAGAGCTGGGGAGGGTCGCTGCTCATGCACCCCCCTGTCAAGTGAAGGAGATCCAACTGAGGCAGCACAAGGGAACTCTCGAAAGAAGAACAAGGCTAGAGGAAGATCTGAGACAAAGAAATCTGACTTTTACCAGAGCTGACCAGAGGAAAGCACAAACACAGTCCCCCACTACCACAAATAATGCAGTTGAGTTTCCCACATTTGGGGAAATCACAGGGGTCAGCATACCCAGAATGCAATGAATGAACCTCACCCTGGGAGAACAATCTTCATGACCATGGTATCTCCTATGCAAAATAAGTATGATTTGGGATAGGGCTGGGGAGGGCCGCTGCTCAGGCACATCTCTGTCAAGTAAAGGAGATTCAACTGAGGCAGCACAAGGGAACACTCATCTGGGGACAACAACTGCAGGGAGAACACATATTTTCAGATGAACATGGGAGGGCAGAAGGCTGCCTAATACTGAAGCACCCCCAAACAACAAACCAAATGCAACAACTAGTGCAAGCAATCCTGGGGGAAGGCCTGCAGCAGATTGATTTGCATATGGTAATGCCATCCAAGCAGTGGGTCAAAGTTGGCTTCAACCCTCGTCTGCATATCAAAAAAGAGAAAAGGGGCGTGCAGGGCATGGCGGCCTTTTGCGGCGCTTGGATGACCCCTAGTTTGCATTAAACACCTCCACCCTCCTTCGGTGTGGGGCTCATGTTGGCTATGCCCCAGCCCCTGAAGCATTCAAGCTGATTTCTTGCAGCAGCTGGGCACTGTAACAGCTCAAGAGCTGCTCTGTAAGGCAAGTAAAAGGGTGTGGGCCCTGCAGCACTACCTGTAGTTTGCATTGTGCATTGGAAGGCACAAAGTAAGCAGACGGGAGAAGTCAGGATAGTGCGCAAGGGCATAGAAGGGAGCGGCTCAAGAAAAGAGAAGTGGAAACAGACAACAAACTAGGCTGGAGAGAGACCTGAGACAAAGAGATCTGAATTATACGAGAGCCGACCAGGGGAAACACAAATTATGCAGTCAAGTGTCCCACATTTGGGGAAATTGCAGGAGCAGCACACCCAGAGTGCAATGGGTGAGCCTTGCCCTGGGAGTAGCACCTTCATGATCATAGTATCTCACCTGGCAGGTAAGTAGGAGTTGGGCTAGAGCTGGGGAGGGTCGCTGCTCGGGCACCCCCCTGTCAAGTGAAGGAGATCCAACTGAGGCAGCACAAGGGAACTCTTGAAAGAGGAACAAGGCTAGAGGAAGATCTGAGACAAAGAAATCTGACTTTTACCAGAGCTGACCAGAGGAAAGCACAAACACAGTCCCCCTCTACCACAAATAATGCAGTCGAGTTTCCCACATTTGGGGAAATCACAGGGGTCAGCATACCCAGAATGCAATGAATGAACCTCACCCTGGGAGAACAATCTTCATGACCATGGTATCTCCTATGCAAAATAAGTATGATTTGGGATAGGGCTGGGGAGGGCCGCTGCTCAGGCACATCTCTGTCAAGTAAAGGAGATTCAACTGAGGCAGCACAAGGGAACTCTCATCTGGGGACAACAACTGCAGGGAGAACACATATTTTCAGATGAACATGGGAGGGCAGAAGGCTGCCTAATACTGAAGCACCCCCAAACAACAAACCAAATGCAACAACTAGTACAAGCATTCCTGGGGGAAGGCCTGCAGCAGATGGATTTGTATAGGGTGATGTCATCCAAGCAGTGGGTCAAAGTTGGCTTCAACCCTCATCTGCATATGAAAAGAGAAAAGGGGCGTGCAGGGCATGGCGGCCTTTTGCGGCGCTTGGATGACCCCTAGTTCGCATTAAACACTTCCACCCTCATTCGGTGTGGGGCTCATGTTGGCTATGCCCCAGCCCCTGAAGCATTCAAGCTGATTTCTTGCAGCAGCTGGGCACTGTAACAGCTCCAGAGCTGCTCTGTAAGGCAAGTAAAAGGGTGTGGGCCCTGCAGCACTACCTGTAGTTCGCATTGTGCGTTGGAAGGCACAAAGTAAGCAGACGGGAGAAGTCAGGATAGTGCGCAAGGGCATAGAAGGGAGCGGCTCAAGAAAAGAGAAGTGGAAACAGACAGCAAACTAGGCTGGAGAGAGACCTGAGACAAACAGATCTGAATTATATGAGAGCCGACCAAGGGAAACACAAATTATGCAGTCAAGTTTCCCACATTTGGGGAAATCAAAGGGGCAGCACACCCAGAGTGCAATAGGTGAGCCTTGCCCTGGGAGAAGCACCTACATGATCATAGTATCTCACCTGGCAGGTAAGTAGGAGTTGGGCTAGAGCTGGGGAGGGTCGCTGCTTGGGCACCCCCCTGTCAAGTGAAGGAGATCCAACTGAGGCAGCACAAGGGAACTCTCGAAAGAAGAACAAGGCTAGAGGAAGATCTGAGACAAAGAAATCTGACTTTTACCAGAGCTGACCAGAGGAAAGCACAAACACAGTCCCCCACTACCACAAATAATGCAGTCGAGTTTCCCACATTTGGGGAAATCACAGGGGTCATCATACCCAGAATGCAATGAATGAACCTCACCCTGGGAGAACAATCTTCATGACCATGAAATCTCCTATGCAAAATAAGTATGATTTGGGATAGGGCTGGGGAGGGCCGCTGCTCAGGCACATCTCTGTCAAGTAAAGGCGATTCAACTGAGGCAGCACAAGGGAACTCTCATCTGGGGACAACAACTGCAGGGAGAACACATATTTTCAGATGAACATGGGAGGGCAGAAGGCTGCCTAATACTGAAGCACCCCCAAACAACAAACCAAATGCAACAACTAGTGCAAGCATTCCTGGGGGAAGGCCTGCAGCAGATGGATTTGCATATGGTGATGTCATCCAAGCAGTGGGTCAAAGTTGGCTTCAACCCTCGTCTGCATATGAAAAGAAAAAAGGGATGTGCAGGGCATGGCGGCCTTTTGCGGCGCTTGCATGACCCCTAATTCGCATTAAACACCTCCACCCTCCTTTGGTGTGGGGCTCATGTTGGCTATGCCCCAGCACCTGAAGCATTCAAGCTGATTTCTTGCAGCAGCTGGGCACTGTAACAGCTCCAGAGCTGCTCTGTAAGGCAACTAAAAGGGTGTGGGCCCTGCAGCACTACCTGTAGTTCGTATTGTGCGTTGGAAGGCACAAAGTAAGCAGACGGGAGAAGTCAGGATAGTGCGCAAGGGCATAGAAGGGAGCGGTTCAAGAAAAGAGAAGTGGAAACAGACAGCAAACTAGGCTGGAGAGAGACCTGAGACAAAGAGATCTGAATTATACGAGAGCCGACCAGAGGAAACACAAATTATGCAGTCAAGTGTCCCACATTTGGGGAAATCGCAGGAGCAGCACACCCAGAGTGCAATGGGTGAGCCTTGCCCTGGGAGAAGCACCTTCCTGATCATAGTATCTCACCTGGCAGGTAAGTAGGAGTTGAGCTAGAGCTGGGGAGGGTCGCTGCTCGGGCACCCCCCTGTCAAGTGAAGGAGATCCAACTGAGGCAGCACAAGGGAACTCTCGAAAGAAGAACAAGGCTAGAGGAAGATCTGAGACAAAGAAATCTGACTTTTGCCAGAGCTGACCAGAGGAAAGCACAAACACAGTCCCCCTCTACCACAAATAATGCAGTCGAGTTTCCCACATTTGGGGAAATCACAGGGGTCATCATACCCAGAATGCAATGAATGAACCTCACCCTGGGAGAACAATCTTCATGACCATGATATCTCCTATGCAAAATAAGTATGATTTGGGATAGGGCTGGGGAGGGCCGCTGCTCAGGCACATCTCTGTCAAGTAAAGGCGATTCAACTGAGGCAGCACAAGGGAACTCTCATCTGGGGACAACAACTGCAGGGAGAACACATATTTTCAGATGAACATGGGAGGGCAGAAGGCTGCCTAATACTGAAGCACCCCCAAACAACAAACCAAATGCAACAACTAGTACAAGCATTCCTGGGGGAAGGCCTGCAGCAGATGGATTTGCATATGGTGATGTCATCCAAGCAGTGGGTCAAAGTTGGCTTCAACCCTCGTCTGCATATGAAAAGAAAAAAGGGATGTGCAGGGCATGGCGGCCTTTTGCGGCGCTTGCATGACCCCTAATTCGCATTAAACACCTCCACCCTCCTTCGGTGTGGGGCTCATGTTGGCTATGCCCCAGTACCTGAAGCATTCAAGCTGATTTCTTGCAGCAGCTGGGCACTGTAACAGCTCCAGAGCTGCTCTGTAAGGCATCTAAAAGGGTGTGGGCCCTGCAGCACTGCCTGTAGTTCGCATTGTGCGTTGGAAGGCACAAAGTAAGCAGACGGGAGAAGTCAGGATAGTGCGCAAGGGCATAGAAGGGAGCGGTTCAAGAAAAGAGAAGTGGAAACAGACAGCAAACTAGGCTGGAGAGAGACCTGAGACAAAGAGATCTGAATTATACGAGAGCCGACCAGAGGAAACACAAATTATGCAGTCAAGTGTCCCACATTTGGGGAAATCGCAGGAGCAGCACACCCAGAGTGCAATGGGTGAGCCTTGCCCTGGGAGAAGCACCTTCCTGATCATAGTATCTCACCTGGCAGGTAAGTAGGAGTTGAGCTAGAGCTGGGGAGGGTCGCTGCTCGGGCACCCCCCTGTCAAGTGAAGGAGATCCAACTGAGGCAGCACAAGGGAACTCTCGAAAGAAGAACAAGGCTAGAGGAAGATCTGAGACAAAGAAATCTGACTTTTACCAGAGCTGACCAGAGGAAAGCACAAACACAGTCCACCTCTACCACAAATAATGCAGTCGAGTTTCCCACATTTGGGGAAATCACAGGGGTCATCATACCCAGAATGCAATGAATGAACCTCACCCTGGGAGAACAATCTTCATGACCATGATATCTCCTATGCAAAATAAGTATGATTTGGGATAGGGCTGGGGAGGGCCGCTGCTCAGGCACATCTCTGTCAAGTAAAGGCGATTCAACTGAGGCAGCACAAGGGAACTCTCATCTGGGGACAACAACTGCAGGGAGAACACATATTTTCAGATGAACATGGGAGGGCAGAAGGCTGCCTAATACTGAAGCACCCCCAAACAACAAACCAAATGCAACAACTAGTACAAGCATTCCTGGGGGAAGGCCTGCAGCAGATGGATTTGCATATGGTGATGTCATCCAAGCAGTGGGTCAAAGTTGGCTTCAACCCTCGTCTGCATATGAAAAGAAAAAAGGGATGTGCAGGGCATGGCGTCCTTTTGTGGCGCTTGGATGACCCTTAATTCGCATTAAACATCTCCACCCTCCTTCGGTGTGGGGCTCATGTTGGCTATGCCCCAGCCCCTGAAGCATTCAAGATGATTTCTTGCAGCAGCTGGGCACTGTAACAGCTCCAGAGCTGTTCTGTAAAGCATGTAAAAGGGTGTGGGCCCTGCAGCACTACCTGTAGTATGCATTGTGCGTTGGAAGGCACAAAGTAAGCAGACGGGAGAGGTCAGGATAGTGCGCAAGGGCATAGAAGGGAGCGGCTCAAGAAAAGAGAAGTGGAAACAGACAGCAAACTAGGCTGGAGAAAGACCTGAGACAAAGAGATCTGAATTATACGAGAGCCGACCAGAGGAAACACAAATTATGCAGTCAAGTTTCCCACATTGGGGGAAATCGCAGGAGCAGCACACCCAGAGTGCAATGGGTGAGCCTTGCCCTGGGAGAAGCACCTACATGATCATAGTATCTCACCTGGCAGGTAAGTAGGAGTTGGGCTAGAGCTGGGGAGGGTCGCTGCTCGGGCACCCCCCTGTCAAGTGAAGGAGATCCAACTGAGGCAGCACAAGGGAACTCTCGAAAGAAGAACAAGGCTAGAGGAAGATCTGAGACAAAGAAATCTGACTTTTACCAGAGCTGAGCAGAGGAAAGCACAAACACAGTCCCCCACTACCACAAATAATGCAGTCGAGTTTCCCACATTTGGGGAAATCACAGGGGTCAGCATACCCAGAATGCAATGAATGAACCTCACCCTGGGAGAACAATCTTCATGACCATGGTATCTCCTATGCAAAATAAGTATGATTTGGGATAGGGCAGGGGAGGGCCGCTGCTCAGGCACATCTCTGTCAAGTAAAGGAGATTCAACTGAGGCAGCACAAGGGAACTCTCATCTGGGGACAACAACTGCAGGGAGAACACATATTTTCAGATGAACATGGGAGGGCAGAAGGCTGCCTAATACTGAAGCACCCCCAAACAACAAACCAAATGCAACAACTAGTGCAAGCATTCCTGGGGGAAGGCCTGCAGCAGATTGATTTGCATATGGTAATGCCATCCAAGCAGTGGGTCAAAGTTGGCTTCAACCCTCGTCTGCATATGAAAAGAGAAAAGGGGCGTGCAGGGCATGGCGGCCTTTTGCGGCGCTTGGGTGACCCTTAGTTCGCATTAAACACCCCCACCCTCCTTCGGTGTGGGGCTCATGTTGGCAATGCCCCAGCCCCTGAAGCATTCAAGCTGATTTCTTGCAGCAGCTGGGTACTGTAACAGCTCCAGAGCTGCTCTGTGAGGCAAGTAAAAGGGTGTGGGCCCTGCAGCACTACCTGTAGTTTGCATTGTGTGTTGGAAGGCACAAAGTAAGCAGACGGGAGAAGTCAGGATAGTGCGCAAGGGCATAGAAGGGAGCGGCTCAAGAAAAGAGAAGTGGAAACAGACAGCAAACTAGGCTGGAGAGAGACCTGAGACAAAGAGATCTGAATTATACGAGAGACGACCAGGGGAAACACAAATTATGCAGTCAAGTTTCCCACATTTGGGGAAATCACAGGGGCAGCACACCCAGAGTGCAATGGGTGAGCCTTGCCCTGGGAGAAGCACCAACATGATCATAGTATCTCACCTGGCAGGTAAGTAGGAGTTGGGCTAGAGCTGGGGAGGGTCGCTGCTCGGGTACCCCCCTGTCAAGTGAAGGAGATCCAACTGAGGCAGCACAAGGGAACTCTCGAAAGAGGAACAAGGCTAGAGGAAGATCTGAGACAAAGAAATCTGATTTTTACCAGAGTTGACCAGAAGAAAGCACAAACACAGTCCCCCACTACCACAAATAATGCAGTCGAGTTTCCCACATTTGGGGAAATCACAGGGGTCAGCATACCCAGAATGCAATGAATGAACCTCACCCTGGGAGAACAATCTTCATGACCATGGTATCTCCTATGCAAAATAAGTATGATTTGGGATAGGGCTGGGGAGGGCCGCTGCTCAGGCACATCTCTGTCAAGTAAAGGAGATTCAACTGAGGCAGCACAAGGGAACTCTCATCTGGGGACAACAACTGCAGGGAGAACACATATTTTCAGATGAACATGGGAGGGCAGAAGGCTGCCTAATACTGAAGCACCCCCAAACAACAAACCAAATGCAACAACTAGTGCAAGCATTCCTGGGGGAAGGCCTGCAGCAGATGGATTTGTATATGGTGATGTCATCCAAGCAGTGGGTCAAAGTTGGCTTCAACCCTCGTCTGCATATGAAAAGAAAAAAGGGATGTGCAGGGCATGGTGTCCTTTTGTGGCGCTTGGATGACCCCTCCTTCGGTGTGGGGCTCATGTTGGCTATGCCCCAGCCCCTGAAGCATTCAAGATGATTTCTTGCAGCAGCTGGGAACTGTAACAGCTCCAGAGTTGCTCTGTAAAGCATGTAAAAGGGTGTGGGCCCTGCAGCACTACCTGTAGTATGCATTGTGCGTTGGAAGGCACAAAGTAAGCAGACGGGAGAGGTCAGGATAGTGCGCAACTGCATAGAAGGGAGCGGCTCAAGAAAAGAGAAGTGGAAACAGACAGCAAACTAGGCTGGAGAAAGACCTGAGACAAAGAGATCTGAATTATATGAGAGCCGACCAGAAGAAACACAAATTATGCAGTCAAGTGTCCCACATTTGGGGAAATCGCAGGAGCAGCACACCCAGAGTGCAATGGGTGAGCCTTACCCTGGGAGAAGCACCTTCCTGATCATAGTATCTCACCTGGCAGGTAAATAGGAGTTGGGCTAGAGCTGGGGAGGGTCGCTGCTCGTGCACCCCCCTGTCAAGTGAAGGAGATCCAACTGAGGCAGCACAAGGGAACTCTCGAAAGAAGAACAAGGTTAGAGGAAGATCTGAGACAAAGAAATCTGACTTTTACCAGAGCTGACCAGAGGAAAGCACAAACACAGTCCCCCACTACCACAAATAATGCAGTCGAGTTTCCCACATTTGGGGAAATCACAGGGGTCAGCATCCCCAGAATGCAATGAATGAACCTCACCCTGGGAGAACAATCTTCATGACCATGGTATCTCCTATGCAAAATAAGTATGATTTGAGATAGGGCTGGGGAGGGCCGCTGCTCAGGCACATCTCTGTCAAGTAAAGGAGATTCAACTGAGGCAGCACAAGGGAACTCTCATCTGGGGACAACAACTGCAGGGAGAACACATATTTTCAGATGAACATGGGAGGGCAGAAGGCTGCCTAATACTGAAGCACCCCCAAACAACAAACCAAATGCAACAACTAGTACAAGCATTCCTGGGGGAAGGCCTGCAGCAGATTGATTTGCATATGGTAATGCCATCCAAGCAGTGGGTCAAAGTTGGCTTCAACCCTCGTCTGCATATGAAAAGAGAAAAGGGGCGTGCAGGGCATGGCGGCCTTTTGCGGCGCTTGGATGACCCCTAGTTCGCATTAAACACCTCCACCCTTCTTCGGTGTGGGGCTCATGTTGGCTATGCCCCAGCCCCTGAAGCATTCAAGCTGATTTCTTGCAGCAGCTGGGCACTGTAACAGCCCCAGAGCTGCTCTGTAAGGCAAGTAAAAGGGTGTGGGCCCTGCAGTACTACCTGTAGTTTGCATTGTGCATTGGAAAGCACAAAGTAAGCAGACGGGAGAAGTCAGGATAGTGCGCAAGGGCATAGAAGGGAGCGGCTCAAGAAAAGAGAAGTGGAAACAGACAGCAAACTAGGCTGGAGAGAGACCTGAGACAAAGAGATCTGAATTATACGAGAGCCGACCAGGGGAAACACAAATTATGCAGTCAAGTTTCCCACATTTGGGGAAATCGCAGGAGCAGCACACCCAGAGTGCAATGGGTGAGCCTTGCCCTGGGAGAAGCACCTTCATGATCATAGTATCTCACCTGGCAGGTAAGTAGGAGTTGGGCTAGAGCTGGGGAGGGTTGCTGCTCGGGTACCCCCCTGTCAAGTGAAGGAGATCCAACTGAGGCAGCACAAGGGAACTCTCATCTGGGGACAACAACTGCAGGGAGAACACATATTTTCAGATGAACATGGGAGGGCAGAAGGCTGCCTAATACTGAAGCACCCCCAAACAACAAACCAAATGCAACAACTAGTGCAAGCATTCCTGGGGGAAGGCCTGCAGCAGATGGATTTGCATATGGTGATGTCATCACATCAACCCTCGTCTGCATATGAAAAGAGAAAAGGGGCGTGCAGGGCATGGCGGCCTTATGCGGCGCTTGGATGACCCCTAGTTCGCATTAAACACCTCCACCCTCCTTCGGTGTGGGGCTCATGTTGGCTATGCCCCAGCCGCTTAAGCATTCAAGCTGATTTCTTGCAGCAGCCGGGCACTGTAACAGCTCCAGAGCTGCTCTATAAGGCAAGTAAAAGGGTCTATGTGGCGCAATCAGTTAGTATGTACGGCTATTAACCAAAAGGTTGGTGGTTCAATCCCACCCAGGGACCTAATTGACCTTGTTATCAGATTTTGGTGATCTTTAAGTAGACAAGTCAAATTTCATACCCCCTGTTATGGTGTAGGGTACCTGGCCTTCTCTGATGTAATCAGAGTTAGATTTGATTCAGTGATTTTATAAAAACATGTAGGAAGCACTATTTAGCAGTGGGTTGCAGAGAAAAAGAAATATGCTGGCAAAAAAATCAAATTGCGTGATTAAACAGCTCTTCATTTTCTGGCTTTATTTTTATGCTAACAAATTTGTTCTCTGAAAAGTGTCCACAAAGCCAAGTCTCTGATTAACACCTTTGTAGGGATGGTTTTTCACCTATTACTAAATTAAACTTGCTTCATTGGAAAGGCAGCAAGATGCATCCTCATTTCAATGTCTACTGAAATAATACAGGTTGACACCAGGAAACATTAACGCCACTGCATCCTTGCTGCTTTCTCATGTGGAAGTCTGTTTAATGTGAAAACAAGGTGATATCTAATTAGCACACAGGTAAGAAATTACGAAAATCTTTATTTAAGGGTGAAGATGTTTCTCACAAAATTGTTGCCCCAATGCATCATTGAAATTCAAGCTGGAAAGTTGATTTTAATATATCACTTGTACATTTTGTATTGCTCTTCTGGTGACAATGTAGTTTTTTTTGTCAATTACCATTTTAATAATAGGGTAAAGAAAATTAAGTGGATTTTTGAAAGAAAAGTATACTGTCAATATACTATTAAAACAAATTAAAATGGTAAAAGTTATTGTACTTTAAGTAAAAATAAAAGAGCAAAAATATCAATCCCAGTTTTGATTACTTAAATTAACAAAAAAAAATGCATATAGCAAAGGATAGTTTCAATCTGCCTACCTCTGGGTTATGGGTCCAGCATGCTTCCATTGCAGTACTCTGCTGCACATGTAAGTGCAAGAGATCCTGAAGCACTCACTCATCATGGGAAAGTACCAATGTGTTTATTCATTGGTTGATGGAAGAAACATCTTACAAAAACTCTCCAGATTATTGATTTTTTAATGTTTTTCTAGGAAACGTTCTAGATGTATGCTTATTAGCCTTTGTCAGTATGTACTGTTTGCAAAGTGTCTCTGTGGCGCAATCGGTTAGTGTGTTCGGCTATTAACCAAAAGGTTGGTGGTTCAATCCCACCCAGGGACGTAATTGACCTTGTGATCAGATTTTGGTGATATTTAAGTAGACAAGTCAAAATTTCAAACCCCCTCTTATTGTGTAGGGTACCTGGCCTTCTCTGATGTAATCAGAGTTAGATTTGATTCAGTGATTTTATAAAAAAGAGCTAGGAAGCACAATTTAGCAGTGGGTTGCAGAGAAAAAAAATATGCTGGCAGAAAAATCCAATTGAGTGATTAAACAGCTCCTCATTTTCTGGCTTTATTTTTATGCTAACAAATTTGTTCTCTGAAAAGTGTCCACAAAGCCAAGTCTCTGATTAACACCTTTGTAAGGATGGTTTTTCACCTATTACTAAATTAAACTTGCTTCATTGGAAAGGCAGCAAGATGCATCCTCATTTCAATGTCTACTGAAATAATACAAGTTGACACCAGGAAACATTAACGCCACTGCATCCTTGCTGCTTTCTCATGTGGAAGTCTGTTTAATGTGAAAACAAGGTGATATCTAATTAGCACACAGGTAAGGAATTAAGAAAATCTTTATTTAAGGGTGAAGATGTTTCTCACAAAATTGTTGACCCAATGCATCATTGAAATTCAAGCTGGAAAGATGAATTTAATATATCACTTGTACATTTTGTATTGCTCTTCTGGTGACAATGTAGTTTGTTTTTGTCAATTACCATTTTAATAATAGGGTAAAGAAAATGAAGTGGATTTTTGAAAGAAAACAATACTGTCAATATACTATTAAAACAAATTAAAATGGTAAACGTTATTGTACTTTAAGTAAAAATAAAAGAGACAAAATATCAATCCCAGTTTTGGATTACTTTAATTAACAAAAAAAAATGCATATAGCAGAGGATAGTTTCAATCTGCCTACCTCTGGGTTATGGGCCCAGCATGCTTCCATTGCAGTACTCTGCTGCACATGTAAGTGCAAGAGATCCTGAAGCACTCACTCATCATGGGAAAGTACCAATGTGTTTCTTCGTTGGTTGATGGAAGAAACATCTTACAAAAACTCTCCCGTTTATTGACTTTTTAAAGTTTTGCTAGGAAACGTTTTAGATGAATGCTTATTAGCCTTTGTCAGTATGGACTTTTGCAAAGTGTCTCTGTGGCGCAATCAGTTAGTATGTACGGCTATTAACCAAAAGGTTGGTGGTTCAATCCCACCCAGGGACCTAATTGACCTTGTTATCAGATTTTGGTGATCTTTAAGTAGACAAGTCAAAATTTCAAACCCCCTGTTATGGTGTAGGGTACTTGGCCTTCTCTGATGTAATTAGAGTTAGATTTGATTCAGTGATTTTATAAAAACAGCTAGGAAGCACAATTTAGCAGTGGGTTGCAGAGAAAAAAAATATGCTGGCAGAAAAATCCAATTGAGTGATTAAACAGCTCTTTATTTTCTGGCTTTATTTTTATGCTAACAAATTTGTTCTCTGAAAAGTGTCCACAAAGCCAAGTCTCTGATTAACACCTTTGTAAGGATGGTTTTTCACCTATTACTAAATTAAACTTGCTTCATTGGAAAGGCAGCAAGATGCATCCTCATTTCAATGTCTACTGAAATAATACAGGTTGACACCAGGAAACATTAACGCCACTGCATCCTTGCTGCTTTCTCATGTGGAAGTCTGTTTAATATGAAAACAAGGTGATATCTAATTAGCACACAGGTAAGGAATTAAGAAAATCTTTATTTAAGGGTGAAGATGTTTCTCACAAAATCGTTGCCCCAATGCATCATTGAAATTCAAGCTGGAAAGATGATTTTAATATATCACTTGTACATTTTGTATTGCTCTTCTGGTGACAATGTAGTTTGTTTTTGTCAATTACCATTTTAATAATAGGGTAAAGAAAATGAAGTGGATTTTTGAAAGAAAACAATACTGTCAATATACTATTAAAACAAATTAAAATGGTAAAAGTTATTGTACTTTAAGTAAAAATAAAAGAGCCAAAATATCAATCCCAGTTTTGGATTACTTTAATTAACAAAAAAAAATGCATATAGCAGAGGATAGTTTCAATCTGCCTACCTCTGGGTTATGGGCCCAGCATGCTTCCATTGCAGTACTCTGCTGCACATGTAAGTGCAAGAGATCCTGAAGCACTCACTCATCATGGGAAAGTACCAATGTGTTTCTTCGTTGGTTGATGGAAGAAACATCTTACAAAAACTCTCCAGATTATTGACTTTTTAAAGTTTTTCTAGGAAACGTTTTAGATGAATGCTTATTAGCCTTTTTCAGTATGAACTTTTGCAAAGTGTCTCTGTGGCGCAATCAGTTAGTATGTATGGCTATTAACCAAAAGGTTGGTGGTTCAATCCCACCCAGGGACCTAATTGACCTTGTTATCAGATTTTGGTGATCTTTAAGTAGACAAGTCAAATTTCATACCCCCTGTTATGGTGTAGGGTACCTGGCCTTCTCTGATGTAATCAGAGTTAGATTTGATTCAGTGATTTTATAAAAACATATAGGAAGCACAATTTAGCAGTGGGTTGCAGAGAAAAAGAAATATGCTGGCAAAAAAATCAAATTGCGTGATTAAACAGCTCTTCATTTTCTGGCTTTATTTTTATGCTAACAAATTTGTTCTCTGAAAAGTGTCCACAAAGCCAAGTCTCTGATTAACACCTTTGTAGGGATGGTTTTTCACCTATTACTAAATTAAACTTGCTTCATTGGAAAGGCAGCAAGATGCATCCTCATTTCAATGTCTACTGAAATAATACAGGTTGACACCAGGAAACATTAACGCCACTGCATCCTTGCTGCTTTCTCATGTGGAAGTCTGTTTAATGTGAAAACAAGGTGATATCTAATTAGCACACAGGTAAGAAATTACGAAAAT
This sequence comes from Pseudophryne corroboree, assembly GCF_028390025.1. NCBI lineage: Eukaryota > Metazoa > Chordata > Amphibia > Anura > Myobatrachidae > Pseudophryne > Pseudophryne corroboree. The sequence continues at coordinate 62,697 of NW_026970377.1, forward strand.
CTTTATTTAAGGGTGAAGATGTTTCTCACAAAATTGTTGCCCCAATGCATCATGGAAATTCAAGCTGGAAAGATGATTTTAATATATCACTTGTACATTTTGTATTGCTCTTCTGGTGACAATGTAGTTTTTTTTGTCAATTACCATTTTAATAATAGGGTAAAGAAAATTAAGTGGATTTTTGAAAGAAAAGTATACTGTCAATATACTATTAAAACAAATTAAAATGGTAAAAGTTATTGTACTTTAAGTAAAAATAAAAGAGCAAAAATATCAATCCCAGTTTTGATTACTTAAATTAACAAAAAAAATGCATATAGCAAAGGATAGTTTCAATCTGCCTACCTCTGGGTTATGGGTCCAGCATGCTTCCATTGCAGTACTCTGCTGCACATGTAAGTGCAAGAGATCCTGAAGCACTCACTCATCATGGGAAAGTACCAATGTGTTTATTCGTTGGTTGATGGAAGAAACATCTTACAAAAACTCTCCAGATTATTGATTTTTTAATGTTTTTCTAGGAAACGTTCTAGATGTATGCTTATTAGCCTTTGTCAGTATGTACTTTTTGCAAAGTGTCTCTGTGGCGCAATCGGTTAGTGTGTTTGGTTATTAACCAAAAGGTTGGTGGTTCAATCCCACCCAGGGACGTAATTAACCTTGTGATCAGATTTTGGTGATATTTAAGTAGACAAGTCAAAATTTCAAACCTCCTCTTATGGTGTAGGGTACATGGCCTTCTCTGATGTAATCAGAGTTAGATTTGATTCAGTGATTTTATAAAAAACAGCTAGGAAGCACAATTTAGCAGTGGGTTGCAGAGAAAAAAAATATGCTGGCAGAAAAATCCAATCGAGTGATTAAACAGCTCTTCATTTTCTGGCTTTATTTTTATGCTAACAAATTTGTTCTCTGAAAAGTGTCCACAAAGCCAAGTCTCTGATTAACACCTTTGTAAGGATGGTTTTTCACCTATTACTAAATTAAACTTGCTTCATTGGAAAGGCAGCAAGATGCATCCTCATTTCAATGTCTACTGAAATAATACAAGTTGACACCAGGAAACATAAACGCCACTGCATCCTTGCTGCTTTCTCATGTGGAAGTCTGTTTAATGTGAAAACAAGGTGATATCTAATTAGCACACAGGTAAGGAATTAAGAAAATCTTTATTTAAGGGTGAAGATGTTTCTCACAAAATTGTTGACCCAATGCATCATTGAAATTCAAGCTGGAAAGATGATTTTAATATATCACTTGTACATTTTGTATTGCTCTTCTGGTGACAATGTAGTTTGTTTTTGTCAATTACCATTTTAATAATAGGGTAAAGAAAATGAAGTGGATTTTTGAAAGAAAACAATACTGTCAATATACTATTAAAACAAATTAAAATGGTAACAGTTATTGTACTTTAAGTAAAAATAAAAGAGACAAAATATCAATCCCAGTTTTGGATTACTTTAATTAACAAAAAAAAAATGCATATAGCAGAGGATAGTTTCAATCTGCCTACCTCTGGGTTATGGGCCCAGCATGCTTCCATTGCAGTACTCTGCTGCACATGTAAGTTCAAGAGATCCTGAAGCACTCACTCATCATGGGAAAGTACCAATGTGTTTCTTCGTTGGTTGATGGAAGAAACATCTTACAAAAACTCTCCAGATTATTGACTTTTTAAAGTTTTTCTAGGAAACGTTTTAGATGAATGCTTATTAGCCTTTGTCAGTATGGACTTTTGCAAAGTGTCTCTGTGGCGCAATCAGTTAGTATGTATGGCTATTAACCAAAAGGTTGGTGGTTCAATCCCACCCAGGGACCTAATTGACCTTGTTATCAGATTTTGGTGATCTTTAAGTAGACAAGTCAAAATTTCAAACCCCCTGTTATGGTGTAGGGTACCTGGCCTTCTCTGATGTAATCAGAGTTAGATTTGATTCAGTGATTTTATAAAAACAGCTAGGAAGCACAATTTAGCAGTGGGTTGCAGAGAAAAAAAATATGCTGGCAGAAAAATCCAATTGAGTGATTAAACAGCTCTTTATTTTCTGGCTTTATTTTTATGCTAACAAATTTGTTCTCTGAAAAGTGTCCACAAAGCCAAGTCTCTGATTAACACCTTTGTAAGGATGGTTTTTCACCTATTACTAAATTAAACTTGCTTCATTGGAAAGGCAGCAAGATGCATCCTCATTTCAATGTCTACTGAAATAATACAGGTTGACACCAGGAAACATTAACGCCACTGCATCCTTGCTGCTTTCTCATGTGGAAGTCTGTTTAATGTGAAAACAAGGTGATATCTAATTAGCACACAGGTAAGGAATTAAGAAAATCTTTATTTAAGGGTGAAGATGTTTCTCACAAAATCGTTGCCCCAATGCATCATTGAAATTTAAGCTGGAAAGATGATTTTAATATATCACTTGTACATTTTGTATTGCTCTTCTGGTGACAATGTAGTTTGTTTTTGTCAATTACCATTTTAATAATAGGGTAAAGAAATTTAAGTGGATTTTTGAAAGAAAACAATACTGTCAATATACTATTAAAACAAATTAAAATGGTAAAAGTTATTGTACTTTAAGTAAAAATAAAAGAGCCAAAATATCAATCCCAGTTTTGGATTACTTTAATTAACAAACAAAAAAATGCATATAGCAGAGGATAGTTTCAATCTGCCTACCTCTGGGTTATGGGCCCAGCATGCTTCCATTGCTGTACTCTGCTGCACATGTAAGTGCAAGAGATCCTGAAGCACTCACTCATCATGGGAAAGTACCAATGTGTTTCTTCGTTGGTTGATGGAAGAAACATCTTACAAAAACTCTCCAGATTATTGACTTTTTAAAGTTTTTCTAGGAAACGTTTTAGATGAATGCTTATTAGCCTTTGTCAGTATGAACTTTTGCAAAGTGTCTCTGTGGTGCAATCAGTTAGTATGTATGGCTATTAACCAAAAGGTTGGTGGTTCAATCCCACCCAGGGACCTAATTGACCTTGTTATCAGATTTTGGTGATCTTTAAGTAGACAAGTCAAATTTCATACCCCCTGTTATGGTGTAGGGTACCTGGCCTTCTCTGATGTAATCAGAGTTAGATTTGATTCAGTGATTTTATAAAAACATCTAGGAAGCACAATTTAGCAGTGGGTTGCAGAGAAAAAGAAATATGCTGGCAAAAAAATCAAATTGCGTGATTAAACAGCTCTTCATTTTCTGGCTTTGTTTTTATGCTAACAAATTTGTTCTCTGAAAAGTGTCCACAAAGCCAAGTCTCTGATTAACACCTTTGTAGGGATGGTTTTTCACCTATTACTAAATTAAACTTGCTTCATTGGAAAGGCAGCAAGATGCATCCTCATTTCAATGTCTACTGAAATAATACAGGTTGACACCAGGAAACATTAACGCCACTGCATCCTTGCTGCTTTCTCATGTGGAAGTCTGTTTAATGTGAAAACAAGGTGATATCTAATTAGCACACAGGTAAGGAATTAAGAAAATCTTTATTTAAGGGTGAAGATGTTTCTCACAAAATCGTTGACCCAATGCATCATTGAAATTCAAGCTGGAAAGATGATTTTAATATATCACTTGTACATTTTGTATTGCTCTTCTGGTGACAATGTAGTTTGTTTTTGTCAATTACCATTTTAATAATAGGGTAAAGAAAATGAAGTGGATTTTTGAAAGAAAACAATACTGTCAATATACTATTAAAACAAATTAAAATGGTAAAAGTTATTGTACTTTAAGTAAAAATAAAAGAGACAAAATATCAATCCCAGTTTTGGATTACTTTAATTAACAAAAAAAAAATGCATATAGCAGAGGATAGTTTCAATCTGCCTACCTCTGGGTTATGGGCCCAGCATGCTTCCATTGCAGTACTCTGCTGCACATGTAAGTGCAAGAGATCCTGAAGCACTCACTCATCATGGGAAAGTACCAATGTGTTTCTTCGTTGGTTGATGGAAGAAACATCTTACAAAAACTCTCCAGATTATTGACTTTTTAAAGTTTTTCTAGGAAACGTTTTAGATGAATGCTTATTAGCCTTTGTCAGTATGGACTTTTGCAAAGTGTCTCTGTGGCGCAATCGGTTAGTGTGTTTGGCTATTAACCAAAAGGTTGGTGGTTCAATCCCACCCAGGGACCAAATTGACCTTGTTATCAGATTTTGGTGATCTTTAAGTAGATAAGTCAAATTTCATACCCCCTGTTATGGTGTAGGGTACCTGGCCTTCTCTGATGTAATTAGATTTGATTCAGTGATTTTATAAAAACATCTAGGAAGCACAATTTAGCAGTGGGTTGCAGAGAAAAAGAAATATGCTGGCAAAAAAATCAAATTGCGTGATTAAACAGCTCTTCATTTTCTGGCTTTATTTTTATGCTAACAAATTTGTTCTCTGAAAAGTGTCCACAAAGCCAAGTCTCTGATTAACACCTTTGTAAGGATGGTTTTTCACCTATTACTAAATTAAACTTGCTTCATTGGAAAGGCAGCAAGATGCATCCTCATTTCAATGTCTACTGAAATAATACAGGTTGACACCAGGAAACATTAACGCCACTGCATCCTTGCTGCTTTCTCATGTGGAAGTCTGTTTAATGTGAAAACAAGGTGATATCTAATTAGCACACAGGTAAGGAATTACGAAAATCTTTATTTAAGGGTGAAGATGTTTCTCACAAAATTGTTGCCCCAATGCATCATTGAAATTCAAGCTGGAAAGATGATTTTAATATATCACTTGTACATTTTGTATTGCTCTTCTGGTGACAATGTAGTTTTTTTGTCAATTACCATTTTAATAACAGGGTAAAGAAAATTAAGTGGATTTTTGAAAGAAAACTATACTGTCAATATACTATTAAAACAAATTAAAATGGTAAAAGTTATTGTACTTTAAGTAAAAATAAAAGAGCAAAAATATCAATCCCAGTTTTGATTACTTAAATTAACAAAAAAAATGCATATAGCAAAGGATAGTTTCAATCTGCCTACCTCTGGGTTATGGGTCCAGCATGCTTCCATTGCAGTACTCTGCTGCCCATGTAAGTGCAAGAGATCCTGAAGCACTCACTCATCATGGGAAAGTACCAATGTGTTTATTCGTTGGTTGATGGAAGAAACATCTTACAAAAACTCTCCAGATTATTGATTTTTTTATGTTTTTCTAGGAAACGTTCTAGATGTATGCTTATTAGCCTTTGTCAGTATGTACTTTTTGCAAAGTGTCTCTGTGGCGCAATCGGTTAGTGTGTTTGGCTATTAACCAAAAGGTTGGTGGTTCAATCCCACCCAGGGACGTAATTAACCTTGTGATCAGATTTTGGTGATATTTAAGTAGACAAGTCAAAATGTCAAACCTCCTCTTATGGTGTAGGGTACATGGCCTTCTCTGATGTAATCAGAGTTAGATTTGATTCAGTGATTTTATAAAAAACAGCTAGGAAGCACAATTTAGCAGTGGGTTGCAGAGAAAAAAAATATGCTGGCAGAAAAATCAAATCGAGTGATTAAACAGCTCTTCATTTTCTGGCTTTATTTTTATGCTAACAAATTTGTTCTCTGAAAAGTGTCCACAAAGCCAAGTCTCTGATTAACACCTTTGTAAGGATGGTTTTTCACCTATTACTAAATTAAACTTGCTTCATTGGAAAGGCAGCAAGATGCATCCTCATTTCAATGTCTACTGAAATAATACAAGTTGACACCAGGAAACATTAACGCCACTGCATCCTTGCTGCTTTCTCATGTGGAAGTCTGTTTAATGTGAAAACAAGGTGATATCTAATTAGCACACAGGTAAGGAATTAAGAAAATCTTTATTTAAGGGTGAAGATGTTTCTCACAAAATCGTTGCCCCAATGCATCATTGAAATTCAAGCTGGAAAGATGATTTTAATATATCACTTGTACATTTTGTATTGCTCTTCTGGTGACAATGTAGTTTGTTTTTGTCAATTACCATTTTAATAATAGGGTAAAGAAAATTAAGTGGATTTTTGAAAGAAAACAATACTGTCAATATACTATTAAAACAAATTAAAATGGTAAAAGTTATTGTACTTTAAGTAAAAATAAAAGAGCCAAAATATCAATCCCAGTTTTGGATTACTTTAATTAACAAACAAAAAAATGCATATAGCAGAGGATAGTTTCAATCTGCCTACCTCTGGGTTATGGGCCCAGCATGCTTCCATTGCTGTACTCTGCTGCACATGTAAGTGCAAGAGATCCTGAAGCACTCACTCATCATGGGAAAGTACCAATGTGTTTCTTCGTTGGTTGATGGAAGAAACATCTTACAAAAACTCTCCAGATTATTGACTTTTTTAAGTTTTTCTAGGAAACGTTTTAGATGAATGCTTATTAGCATTTGTCAGTATGTACTTTTGCAAAGTGTCTCTGTGGCGCAATCAGTTAGTGTGTACGGCTATTAACCAAAAGGTTGGTGGTTCAATCCCACCCAGGGACGTAATTGACCTTGTTATCAGATTTTGGTGATCTTTAAGTAGACAAGTCAAATTTCATACCCTCTGTTATGGTGTAGGGTACCTGGCCTTCTCTGATGTAATCAGAGTTAGATTTGATTCAGTGATTTTATAAAAACATCTAGGAAGCACAATTTAGCAGTGGGTTGCAGAGAAAAAGAAATATGCTGGCAAAAAAATCAAATTGCGTGATTAAACAGCTCTTCATTTTCTGGCTTTATTTTTATGCTAACAAATTTGTTCTCTGAAAAGTGTCCACAAAGCCAAGTCTCTGATTAACACCTTTGTAAGGATGGTTTTTCACCTATTACTAAATTAAACTTGCTTCATTGGAAAGGCAGCAAGATGCATCCTCATTTCAATGTCTACTGAAATAATACAGGTTGACACCAGGAAACATTAACGCCACTGCATCCTTGCTGCTTTCTCATGTGGAAGTCTGTTTAATGTGAAAACAAGGTGATATCTAATTAGCACACAGGTAAGGAATTAAGAAAATCTTTATTTAAGGGTGAAGATGTTTCTCACAAAATCGTTGCCCCAATGCATCATTGAAATTCAAGCTGGAAAGATGATTTTAATATATCACTTGTACATTTTGTATTGCTCTTCTGGTGACAATGTAGTTTGTTTTTGTCAATTACCATTTTAATAATAGGGTAAAGAAAATGAAGTGGATTTTTGAAAGAAAACAATACTGTCAATATACTATTAAAACAAATTAAAATGGTAAAAGTTATTGTACTTTAAGTAAAAATAAAAGAGCCAAAATATCAATCCCAGTTTTGGATTACTTTAATTAACAAAAAAAAATGCATATAGCAGAGGATAGTTTCAATCTGCCTACCTCTGGGTTATTGGCCCAGCATGCTTCCATTGCAGTACTCTGCTGCACATGTAAGTGCAAGAGATCCTGAAGCACTCACTCATCATGGGAAAGTACCAATGTGTTTCTTTGTTGGTTGATGGAAGAAACATCTTACAAAAACTCTCCAGATTATTGACTTTTTTAAGTTTTTCTAGGAAACGTTTTAGATGAATGCTTATTAGCATTTGTCAGTATGTACTTTTTGCAAAGTGTCTCTGTGGCGCAATCAGTTAGTGTGTACGGCTATTAACCAAAAGGTTGGTGGTTCAATCCCACCCAGGGACGTAATTGACATTGTTATCAGATTTTGGTGATCTTTAAGTAGACAAGTCAAATTTCATACCCCCTGTTATGGTGTAGGGTACCTGGCCTTCTCTGATGTAATCAGAGTTAGATTTGATTCAGTGATTTTATAAAAACATCTAGGAAGCACAATTTAGCAGTGGGTTGCAGAGAAAAAGAAATATGCTGGCAAAAAAATCAAATTGCGTGATTAAACAGCTCTTCATTTTCTGGCTTTATTTTTATGCTAACAAATTTGTTCTCTGAAAAGTGTCCACAAAGCCAAGTCTCTGATTAACACCTTTGTAAGGATGGTTTTTCACCTATTACTAAATTAAACTTGCTTCATTGGAAAGGCAGCAAGATGCATCCTCATTTCAATGTCTACTGAAATAATACAGGTTGACACCAGGAAACATTAACGCCACTGCATCCTTGCTGCTTTCTCATGTGGAAGTCTGTTTAATGTGAAAACAAGGTGATATCTAATTAGCACACAGGTAAGGAATTAAGAAAATCTTTATTTAAGGGTGAAGATGTTTCTCACAAAATCGTTGCCCCAATGCATCATTGAAATTCAAGCTGGAAAGATGATTTTAATATATCACTTGTACATTTTGTATTGCTCTTCTGGTGACAATGTAGTTTGTTTTTGTCAATTACCATTTTAATAATAGGGTAAAGAAAATGAAGTGGATTTTTGAAAGAAAACAATACTGTCAATATACTATTAAAACAAATTAAAATGGTAAAAGTTATTGTACTTTAAGTAAAAATAAAAGAGACAAAATATCAATCCCAGTTTTGGATTACTTTAATTAACAAAAAAAAATGCATATAGCAGAGGATAGTTTCAATCTGCCTACCTCTGGGTTATGGGCCCAGCATGCTTCCATTGCAGTACTCTGCTGCACATGTAAGTGCAAGAGATCCTGAAGCACTCACTCATCATGGGAAAGTACCAATGTGTTTCTTCGTTGGTTGATGGAAGAAACATCTTACAAAAACTCTCCAGATTATTGACTTTTTAAAGTTTTTCTAGGAAACGTTTTAGATGAATGCTTATTAGCCTTTGTCAGTATGGACTTTCGCAAAGTGTCTCTGTGGCGCAATCAGTTAGTATGTACGGCTATTAACCAAAAGGTTGGTGGTTCAATCGCACCCAGGGACCTAATTGACCTTGTTATCAGATTTTGGTGATCTTTAAGTAGACAAGTCAAAATTTCAAATCCCCTGTTATGGTGTAGGGTACCTGGCCTTCTCTGATGTAATCAGAGTTAGATTTGATTCAGTGATTTTATAAAAACAGCTAGGAAGCACAATTTAGCAGTGGGTTGCAGAGAAAAAAAATATGCTGGCAGAAAAATCCAATTGAGTGATTAAACAGCTCTTTATTTTCTGGCTTTATTTTTATGCTAACAAATTTGTTCTCTGAAAAGTGTCCACAAAGCCAAGTCTCTGATTAACACCTTTGTAAGGATGGTTTTTCACCTATTACTAAATTAAACTTGCTTCATTGGAAAGGCAGCAAGATGCATCCTCATTTCAATGTCTACTGAAATAATACAGGTTGACACCAGGAAACATTAACGCCACTGCATCCTTGCTGCTTTCTCATGTGGAAGTCTGTTTAATGTGAAAACAAGGTGATATCTAATTAGCACACAGGTAAGGAATTAAGAAAATCTTTATTTAAGGGTGAAGATGTTTCTCACAAAATCGTTGCCCCAATGCATCATTGAAATTCAAGCTGGAAAGATGATTTTAATATATCACTTGTACATTTTGTATTGCTCTTCTGGTGACAATGTAGTTTGTTTTTGTCAATTACCATTTTAATAATAGGGTAAAGAAAATGAAGTGGATTTTTGAAAGAAAACAATACTGTCAATATACTATTAAAACAAATTAAAATGGTAAAAGTTATTGTACTTTAAGTAAAAATAAAAGAGCCAAAATATCAATCCCAGTTTTGGATTACTTTAATTAACAAAAAAAAATGCATATAGCAGAGGATAGTTTCAATCTGCCTACCTCTGGGTTATTGGCCCAGCATGCTTCCATTGCAGTACTCTGCTGCACATGTAAGTGCAAGAGATCCTGAAGCACTCACTCATCATGGGAAAGTACCAATGTGTTTCTTCGTTGGTTGATGGAAGAAACATCTTACAAAAACTCTCCAGATTATTGACTTTTTTAAGTTTTTCTAGGAAACGTTTTAGATGAATGCTTATTAGCATTTGTCAGTATGTACTTTTTGCAAAGTGTCTCTGTGGCGCAATCAGTTAGTGTGTACGGCTATTAACCAAAAGGTTGGTGGTTCAATCCCACCCAGGGACGTAATTGACATTGTTATCAGATTTTGGTGATCTTTAAGTAGACAAGTCAAATTTCATACCCCCTGTTATGGTGTAGGGTACCTGGCCTTCTCTGATGTAATCAGAGTTAGATTTGATTCAGTGATTTTATAAAAACATCTAGGAAGCACAATTTAGCAGTGGGTTGCAGAGAAAAAGAAATATGCTGGCAAAAAAATCAAATTGCGTGATTAAACAGCTCTTCATTTTCTGGCTTTATTTTTATGCTAACAAATTTGTTCTCTGAAAAGTGTCCACAAAGCCAAGTCTCTGATTAACACCTTTGTAAGGATGGTTTTTCACCTATTACTAAATTAAACTTGCTTCATTGGAAAGGCAGCAAGATGCATCCTCATTTCAATGTCTACTGAAATAATACAGGTTGACACCAGGAAACATTAACGCCACTGCATCCTTGCTGCTTTCTCATGTGGAAGTCTGTTTAATGTGAAAACAAGGTGATATCTAATTAGCACACAGGTAAGGAATTAAGAAAATCTTTATTTAAGGGTGAAGATGTTTCTCACAAAATCGTTGCCCCAATGCATCATTGAAATTCAAGCTGGAAAGATGATTTTAATATATCACTTGTACATTTTGTATTGCTCTTCTGGTGACAATGTAGTTTGTTTTTGTCAATTACCATTTTAATAATAGGGTAAAGAAAATGAAGTGGATTTTTGAAAGAAAACAATACTGTCAATATACTATTAAAACAAATTAAAATGGTAAAAGTTATTGTACTTTAAGTAAAAATAAAAGAGACAAAATATCAATCCCAGTTTTGGATTACTTTAATTAACAAACAAAAAATGCATATAGCAGAGGATAGTTTCAATCTGCCTACCTCTGGGTTATGGGCCCAGCATGCTTCCATTGCTGTACTCTGCTGCACATGTAAGTGCAAGAGATCCTGAAGCACTCACTCATCATGGGAAAGTACCAATGTGTTTCTTCGTTGGTTGATAGAAGAAACATCTTACAAAAACTCTCCAGATTATTGACTTTTTTAAGTTTTTCTAGGAAACGTTTTAGATGAATGCTTATTAGCCTTTGTCAGTATGAACTTTTGCAAAGTGTCTCTGTGGCGCAATCAGTTAGTATGTATGGCTATTAACCAAAAGGTTGGTGGTTCAATCCCACCCAGGGACCTAATTGACCTTGTTATCAGATTTTGGTGATCTTTAAGTAGACAAGTCAAATTTCATACCCCCTGTTATGGTGTAGGGTACCTGGCCTTCTCTGATGTAATCAGAGTTAGATTTGATTCAGTGATTTTATAAAAACATCTAGGAAGCACAATTTAGCAGTGGGTTGCAGAGAAAAAGAAATATGCTGGCAAAAAAATCAAATTGCGTGATTAAACAGCTCTTCATTTTCTGGCTTTATTTTTATGCTAACAAATTTGTTCTCTGAAAAGTGTCCACAAAGCCAAGTCTCTGATTAACACCTTTGTAGGGATGGTTTTTCACCTATTACTAAATTAAACTTGCTTCATTGGAAAGGCAGCAAGATGCATCCTCATTTCAATGTCTACTGAAATAATACAGGTTGACACCAGGAAACATTAACGCCACTGCATCCTTGCTGCTTTCTCATGTGGAAGTCTGTTTAATGTGAAAACAAGGTGATATCTAATTAGCACACAGGTAAGGAATTAAGAAAATCTTTATTTAAGGGTGAAGATGTTTCTCACAAAATCGTTGCCCCAATGCATCATTGAAATTCAAGCTGGAAAGATGATTTTAATATATCACTTGAACATTTTGTATTGCTCTTCTGGTGACAATGTAGTTTGTTTTTGTCAATTACCATTTTAATAATAGGGTAAAGAAAATTAAGTGGATTTTTTAAAGAAAACAATACTGTCAATATACTATTAAAACAAATTAAAATGGTAAAAGTTATTGTACTTTAAGTAAAAATAAAAGAGCCAAAATATCAATCCCAGTTTTGGATTACTTTAATTAACAAACAAAAAAATGCATATAGCAGAGGATAGTTTCAATCTGCCTACCTCTGGGTTATGGGCCCAGCATGCTTCCATTGCTGTACTCTGCTGCACATGTAAGTGCAAGAGATCCTGAAGCACTCACTCATCATGGGAAAGTACCAATGTGTTTCTTCGTTGGTTGATAGAAGAAACATCTTACAAAAACTCTCCAGATTATTGACTTTTTTAAGTTTTTCTAGGAAACGTTTTAGATGAATGCTTATTAGCATTTGTCAGTATGTACTTTTTGCAAAGTGTCTCTGTGGCGCAATCAGTTAGTGTGTACGGCTGTTAACCAAAAGGTTGGTGGTTCAATCCCACCCAGGGACGTAATTGACATTGTTATCAGATTTTGGTGATCTTTAAGTAGACAAGTCAAATTTCATACCCCCTGTTATGGTGTAGGGTACCTGGCCTTCTCTGATGTAATCAGAGTTAGATTTGATTCAGTGATTTTATAAAAACATCTAGGAAGCACAATTTAGCAGTGGGTTGCAGAGAAAAAGAAATATGCTGGCAAAAAAACCAAATTGCGTGATTAAACAGCTCTTCATTTTCTAGCTTTATTTTTATGCTAACAAATTTGTTCTCTGAAAAGTGTCCACAAAGCCAAGTCTCTGATTAACACCTTTGTAGGGATGGTTTTTCACCTATTACTAAATTAAACTTGCTTCATTGGAAAGGCAGCAAGATGTATCCTCATTTCAATGTCTACTGAAATAATACAGGTTGACACCAGGAAACATTAACGCCACTGCATCCTTGCTGCTTTCTCATGTGGAAGTCTGTTTAATGTGAAAACAAGGTGATATCTAATTAGCACACAGGTAAGGAATTAAGAAAATCTTTATTTAAGGGTGAAGATGTTTCTCACAAAATCGTTGCCCCAATGCATCATTGAAATTCAAGCTGGAAAGATGATTTTAATATATCACTTGTACATTTTGTATTGCTCTTCTGGTGACAATGTAGTTTGTTTTTGTCAATCACCATTTTAATAATAGGGTAAAGAAAATGAAGTGGATTTTTGAAAGAAAACAATACTGTCAATATACTATTAAAACAAATTAAAATAGTAAAAGTTATTGTACTTTAAGTAAAAATAAAAGAGACAAAATATCAATCCCAGTTTTGGATTACTTTAATTAACAAAAAAAAATGCATATAGCAGAGGATAGTTTCAATCTGCCTACCTCTGGGTTATGGGCCCAGCATGCTTCCATTGCAGTACTCTGCTGCACATGTAAGTGCAGGAGATCCTGAAGCACTCACTCATCATGGGAAAGTACCAATGTGTTTCTTCGTTGGTTGATGGAAGAAACATCTTACAAAAACTCTCCAGATTATTGACTTTTTAAAGTTTTTCTAGGAAACGTTTTAGATGAATGCTTATTAGCCTTTGTCAGTATGGACTTTCGCAAAGTGTCTCTGTGGCGCAATCGGTTAGTATGTACGGCTATTAACCATAAGGTTGGTGGTTCAATCCCACCCAGGGACCTAATTGGCCTTGTTATCAGATTTTGGTGATCTTTAAGTAGACAAGTCAAAATTTCAAACCCCCTGTTATGGTGTAGGGCACCTGGCCTTCTCTGATGTAATCAGAGTTAGATTTGATTCAGTGATTTTATAAAAACAGCTAGGAAGCACAATTTAGCAGTGGGTTGCAGAGAAAAAAAATATGCTGGCAGAAAAATCCAATTGAGTGATTAAACAGCTCTTCATTTTCTGGCTTTATTTTTATGCTAACAAATTTGTTCTCTGAAAAGTGTCCACAAAGCCAAGTCTCTGATTAACACCTTTGTAAGGATGGTTTTTCACCTATTACTAAATTAAACTTGATTCATTGGAAAGGCAGCAAGATGCATCCTCATTTCAATGTCTACTGAAATAATACAAGTTGACACCAGGAAACATTAACGCCACTGCATCCTTGCTGCTTTCTCATGTGGAAGTCTGTTTAATGTGAAAACAAGGTGATATCTAATTAGCACACAGGTAAGGAATTAAGAAAATCTTTATTTAAGGGTGAAGATGTTTCTCACAAAATCGTTGCCCCAATGCATCATTGAAATTCAAGCTGGAAATATGATTTTAATATATCACTTGTACATTTTGTATTGCTCTTCTGGTGACAATGTAGTTTGTTTTTGTCAATTACCATTTTAATAATAGGGTAAAGAAAATGAAGTGGATTTTTGAAAGAAAACAATACTGTCAATATACTATTAAAACAAATTAAAATGGTAAAAGTTATTGTACTTTAAGTAAAAATAAAAGAGACAAAATATCAATCCCAGTTTTGGATTACTTTAATTAACAAAAAAAAATGCATATAGCAGAGGATAGTTTCAATCTGCCTACCTCTCGGTTATGAGCCCAGCATGCTTCCATTGCAGTACTCTGCTGCACATGTAAGTTCAAGAGATCCTGAAGCACTCACTCATCATGGGAAAGTACCAATGTGTTTCTTCGTTGGTTGATGGAAGAAACATCTTACAAAAACTCTCCAGATTATTGACTTTTTAAAGTTTTTCTAGGAAACGTTTTAGATGAATGCTTATTAGCCTTTGTCAGTATGGACTTTTGCAAAGTGTCTCTGTGGTGCAATCAGTTAGTATGTACGGCTATTAACCAAAAGGTTGGTGGTTCAATCCCACCCAGGGACCTAATTGACCTTGTTATCAGATTTTGGTGATCTTTAAGTAGACAAGCCAAATTTCATACCCCCTGTTATGGTGTAGGGTACCTGGCCTTCTCTGATGTAATCAGAGTTAGATTTGATTCAGTGATTTTATAAAAACATCTAGGAAGCACAATTTAGCATTGGGTTGCAGAGAAAAAGAAATATGCTGGCAAAAAAATCAAATTGCGTGATTAAACAGCTCTTCATTTTCTGGCTTTATTTTTATGCTAACAAATTTGTTCTCTGAAAAGTGTCCACAAAGCCAAGTCTCTGATTAACACCTTTGTAGGGATGGTTTTTCACCTATTACTAAATTAAACTTGCTTCATTGGAAAGGCAGCAAGATGTATCCTCATTTCAATGTCTACTGAAATAATACAGGTTGACACCAGGAAACATAAACGCCACTGCATCCTAGCTGCTTTCTCATGTGGAAGTCTGTTTAATGTGAAAACAAGGTGATATCTAATTAGCACACAGGTAAGGAATTAAGAAAATCTTTATTTAAGGGTGAAGATGTTTCTCACAAAATTGTTGACCCAATGCATCATTGAAATTCAAGCTGGAAAGATGATTTTAATATATCACTTGTACATTTTGTATTGCTCTTCTGGTGACAATGTAGTTTGTTTTTATCAATTACCATTTTAATAATAGGGTAAAGAAAATGAAGTGGATTTTTGAAAGAAAACAATACTGTCAATATACTATTAAAACAAATTAAAATGGTAAAAGTTATTGTACTTTAAGTAAAAATAAAAGAGACAAAATATCAATCCCAGTTTTGGATTACTTTAATTAACAAAAAAAATGCATATAGCAGAGGATAGTTTCAATCTGCCTACCTCTGGGTTATGGGCCCAGCATGCTTCCATTGCAGTACTCTGCTGCACATGTAAGTGCAAGAGATCCTGAAGCACTCACTCATCATGGGAAAGTACCAATGTGTTTCTTCGTTGGTTGATGGAAGAAACATCTTACAAAAACTCTCCAGATTATTGACTTTTTAAAGTTTTTCTAGGAAACGTTTTAGATGAATGCTTATTAGCCTTTGTCAGTATGGACTTTTGCAAAGTGTCTCTGTGGCGCAATCGATTAGTGTGTTTGGCTATTAACCAAAAGGTTGGTGGTTCAATCCCACCCAGGGACGTAATTAACCTTGTGATCAGATTTTGGTGATATTTAAGTAGACAAGTCAAAATTTCAAACCTCCTCTTATGGTGTAGGGTACATGGCCTTCTTTGATGTAATCAGAGTTAGATTTGATTCAGTGATTTTATAAAAAACAGCTAGGAAGCACAATTTAGCAGTGGGTTGCAGAGAAAAAGAAATATGCTGGCAAAAAAATCCAATTGAGTGATTAAACAGCTCTTCATTTTCTGGCTTTATTTTTATGCTAACAAATTTGTTCTCTGAAAAGTGTCCACAAAGCCAAGTCTCTGATTAACACCTTTGTAAGGATGGTTTTTCACCTATTACTAAATTAAACTTGCTTCATTGGAAAGGCAGCAAGATGCATCCTCATTTCAATGTGTACTGAAATAATACAAGTTGACACCAGGAAACATTAACGCCACTGCATCCTTGCTGCTTTCTCATGTGGTCATGTGGAAGTCTGTTTAATGTGAAAACAAGGTGATATCTAATTAGCACACAGGTAAGGAATTAAGAAAATCTTTATTTAAGGGTGAAGATGTTTCTCACAAAATTGTTGACCCAATGCAACATTGAAATTCAAGCTGGAAAGATGATTTTAATATATCACTTGTACATTTTGTATTGCTCTTCTGGTGACAATGTAGTTTGTTTTTGTCAATTACCATTTTAATAATAGGGTAAAGAAAATGAAGTGGATTTTTGAAAGAAAACAATACTGTCAATATACTATTAAAACAAATTAAAATGGTAAAAGTTATTGTACTTTAAGTAAAAATAAAAGAGACAAAATATCAATCCCAGTTTTGGATTACTTTAATTAACAAAAAAAAATGCATATAGCAGAGGATAGTTTCAATCTGCCTACCTCTCGGTTATGAGCCCAGCATGCTTCCATTGCAGTACTCTGCTGCACATGTAAGTTCAAGAGATCCTGAAGCACTCACTCATCATGGGAAAGTACCAATGTGTTTCTTCGTTGGTTGATGGAAGAAACATCTTACAAAAACTCTCCAGATTATTGACTTTTTAAAGTTTTTCTAGGAAACGTTTTAGATGAATGCTTATTAGCCTTTGTCAGTATGGACTTTTGCAAAGTGTCTCTGTGGTGCAATCAGTTAGTATGTACGGCTATTAACCAAAAGGTTGGTGGTTCAATCCCACCCAGGGACCTAATTGACCTTGTTATCAGATTTTGGTGATCTTTAAGTAGACAAGTCAAATTTCATACCCCCTGTTATGGTGTAGGGTACCTGGCCTTCTCTGATGTAATCAGAGTTAGATTTGATTCAGTGATTTTATAAAAACATCTAGGAAGCACAATTTAGCATTGGGTTGCAGAGAAAAAGAAATATGCTGGCAAAAAAATCAAATTGCGTGATTAAACAGCTCTTCATTTTCTGGCTTTATTTTTATGCTAACAAATTTGTTCTCTGAAAAGTGTCCACAAAGCCAAGTCTCTGATTAACACCTTTGTAGGGATGGTTTTTCACCTATTACTAAATTAAACTTGCTTCATTGGAAAGGCAGCAAGATGTATCCTCATTTCAATGTCTACTGAAATAATACAGGTTGACACCAGGAAACATTAACGCCACTGCATCCTAGCTGCTTTCTCATGTGGAAGTCTGTTTAATGTGAAAACAAGGTGATATCTAATTAGCACACAGGTAAGGAATTAAGAAAATCTTTATTTAAGGGTGAAGATGTTTCTCACAAAATTGTTGACCCAATGCATCATTGAAATTCAAGCTGGAAAGATGATTTTAATATATCACTTGTACATTTTGTATTGCTCTTCTGGTGACAATGTAGTTTGTTTTTGTCAATTACCATTTTAATAATAGGGTAAAGAAAATGAAGTGGATTTTTGAAAGAAAACAATACTGTCAATATACTATTAAAACAAATTAAAATGGTAAAAGTTATTGTACTTTAAGTAAAAATAAAAGAGACAAAATATCAATCCCAGTTTTGGATTACTTTAACAAAAAAAATGCATATAGCAGAGGATAGTTTCAATCTGCCTACCTCTGGGTTATGGGCCCAGCATGCTTCCATTGCAGTACTCTGCTGCACATGTAAGTGCAAGAGATCCTGAAGCACTCACTCATCATGGGAAAGTACCAATGTGTTTCTTCGTTGGTTGATGGAAGAAACATCTTACAAAAACTCTCCAGATTATTGACTTTTTAAAGTTTTTCTAGGAAACGTTTTAGATGAATGCTTATTAGCCTTTGTCAGTATGGACTTTTGCAAAGTGTCTCTGTGGCGCAATCGGTTAGTGTGTTTGGCTATTAACCAAAAGGTTGGTGGTTCAATCCCACCCAGGGACGTAATTAACCTTGTGATCAGATTTTGGTGATATTTAAGTAGACAAGTCAAAATTTCAAACCTCCTCTTATGGTGTAGGGTACATGGCCTTCCCTGATGTAATCAGAGTTAGATTTGATTCAGTGATTTTATAAAAAACAGCTAGGAAGCACAATTTAGCAGTGGGTTGCAGAGAAAAAGAAATATGCTGGCAAAAAAATCCAATTGAGTGATTAAACAGCTCTTCATTTTCTGGCTTTATTTTTATGCTAACAAATTTGTTCTCTGAAAAGTGTCCACAAAGCCAAGTCTCTGATTAACACCTTTGTAAGGATGGTTTTTCACCTATTACTAAATTAAACTTGCTTCATTGGAAAGGCAGCAAGATGCATCCTCATTTCAATGTGTACTGAAATAATACAAGTTGACACCAGGAAACATTAACGCCACTGCATCCTTGCTGCTTTCTCATGTGGAAGTCTGTTTAATGTGAAAACAAGGTGATATCTAATTAGCACACAGGTAAGGAATTAAGAAAATCTTTATTTAAGGGTGAAGATGTTTCTCACAAAATTGTTGACCCAATGCAACATTGAAATTCAAGCTGGAAAGATGATTTTAATATATCACTTGTACATTTTGTATTGCTCTTCTGGTGACAATGTAGTTTGTTTTTGTCAATTACCATTTTAATAATAGGGTAAAGAAAATGAAGTGGATTTTTGAAAGAAAACAATACTGTCAATATACTATTAAAACAAATTAAAATGGTAAAAGTTATTGTACTTTAAGTAAAAATAAAAGAGACAAAATATCAATCCCAGTTTTGGATTACTTTAATTAACAAAAAAAAAATGCATATAGCAGAGGATAGTTTCAATCTGCCTACCTCTCGGTTATGAGCCCAGCATGCTTCCATTGCAGTACTCTGCTGCACATGTAAGTTCAAGAGATCCTGAAGCACTCACTCATCATGGGAAAGTACCAATGTGTTTCTTCGTTGGTTGATGGAAGAAACATCTTACAAAAACTCTCCAGATTATTGACTTTTTAAAGTTTTTCTAGGAAACGTTTTAGATGAATGCTTATTAGCCTTTGTCAGTATGGACTTTTGCAAAGTGTCTCTGTGGTGCAATCAGTTAGTATGTACGGCTATTAACCAAAAGGTTGGTGGTTCAATCCCACCCAGGGACCTAATTGACCTTGTTATCAGATTTTGGTGATCTTTAAGTAGACAAGTCAAAATTTCAAACCCCCTGTTATGGTGTAGGGTACCTGGCCTTCTCTGATGTAATCAGAGTTAGATTTGATTCAGTGATTTTATAAAAACAGCTAGGAAGCACAATTTAGCAGTGGGTTGCAGAGAAAAAAAATATGCTGGCAGAAAAATCCAATTGAGTGATTAAACAGCTCTTTATTTTCTGGCTTTATTTTTATGCTAACAAATTTGTTCTCTGAAAAGTGTCCACAAAGCCAAGTCTCTGATTAACACCTTTGTAAGGATGGTTTTTCACCTATTACTAAATTAAACTTGCTTCATTGGAAAGGCAGCAAGATGCATCCTCATTTCAATGTCTACTGAAATAATACAGGTTGACACCTGGAAACAATAACGCCACTGCATCCTTGCTGCTTTCTCATGTGGAAGTCTGTTTAATGTGAAAACAAGGTGATATCTAATTAGCACACAGGTAAGGAATTAAGAAAATCTTTATTTAAGGGTGAAGATGTTTCTCACAAAATCGTTGCCCCAATGCATCATTGAAATTCAAGCTGGAAAGATGATTTTAATATATCACTTGTACATTTTGTATTGCTCTTCTGGTGACAATGTAGTTTGTTTTTGTCAATTACCATTTTAATAATAGGGAAAAGAAAATGAAGTGGATTTTTGAAAGAAAACAATACTGTCAATATACTATTAAAACAAATTAAAATGGTAAAAGTTATTGTACTTTAAGTAAAAATAAAAGAGACAAAATATCAATCCCAGTTTTGGATTACTTTAATTAACAAAAAAAAACGCATATAGCAGAGGATAGTTTAAATCTGCCTACCTCTGGGTTATGGGCCCAGCATGCTTCCATTGCAGTACTCTGCTGCACATGTAAGTGCAAGAGATCCTGAAGCACTCACTCATCATGGGAAAGTACCAATGTGTTTCTTCGTTGGTTGATGGAAGAAACATCTTACAAAAACTCTCCAGATTATTGACTTTTTAAAGTTTTTCTAGGAAACGTTTTAGATGAATGCTTATTAGCCTTTGTCAGTATGGACTTTTGCAAAGTGTCTCTGTGGCGCAATCGGTTAGTGTGTTTGGCTATTAACCAAAAGGTTGGTGGTTCAATCCCACCCAGGGATGTAATTAACCTTGTGATCAGATTTTGGTGATATTTAAGGAGACAAGTCAAAATTTCAAACCTCCTCTTATGGTGTAGGGTACATGGCCTTCTCTGATGTAATCAGAGTTAGATTTGATTCAGTGATTTTATAAAAAACAGCTAGGAAGCACAATTTAGCAGTGGGTTGCAGAGAAAAAAAATATGCTGGCAGAAAAATCCAATCGAGTGATTAAACAGCTCTTCATTTTCTGGCTTTATTTTTATGCTAACAAATTTGTTCTCTGAAAAGTGTCCACAAAGCCAAGTCTCTGATTAACACCTTTGTAAGGATGGTTTTTCACCTATTACTAAATTAAACTTGCTTCATTGGAAAGGCAGCAAGATGCATCCTCATTTCAATGTCTACTGAAATAATACAAGTTGACACCAGGAAACATTAACGCCACTGCATCCTTGCTGCTTTCTCATGTGGAAGTCTGTTTAATGTGAAAACAAGGTGATATCTAATTAGCACACAGGTAAGGAATTAAGAAAATCTTTATTTAAGGGTGAAGATGTTTCTCACAAAATTGTTGACCCAATGCAACATTGAAATTCAAGCTGGAAAGATGATTTTAATATATCACTTGTACATTTTGTATTGCTCTTCTGGTGACAATGTAGTTTGTTTTTGTCAATTACCATTTTAATAATAGGGTAAAGAAAATGAAGTGGATTTTTGAAAGAAAACAATACTGTCAATATACTATTAAAACAAATTAAAATGGTAAACGTTATTGTACTTTAAGTAAAAATAAAAGAGACAAAATATCAATCCCAGTTTTGGATTACTTTAACAAAAAAAAAAATGCATATAGCAGAGGATAGTTTCAATCTGCCTACCTCTCGGTTATGAGCCCAGCATGCTTCCATTGCAGTACTCTGCTGCACATGTAAGTTCAAGAGATCCTGAAGCACTCACTCATCATGGGAAAGTACCAATGTGTTTCTTCGTTGGTTGATGGAAGAAACATCTTACAAAAACTCTCCAGATTATTGACTTTTTAAAGTTTTTCTAGGAAACGTTTTAGATGAATGCTTATTAGCCTTTGTCAGTATGGACTTTTGCAAAGTGTCTCTGTGGCGCAATCAGTTAGTATGTACGGCTATTAACCAAAAGGTTGGTGGTTCAATCCCACCCAGGGACCTAATTGACCTTGTTATCAGATTTTGGTGATCTTTAAGTAGACAAGTCAAATTTCATACCCCCTGTTATGGTGTAGGGTACCTGGCCTTCTCTGATGTAATCAGAGTTAGATTTGATTCAGTGATTTTATAAAAACAGCTAGGAAGCACAATTTAGCAGTGGGTTGCAGAGAAAAAAAATATGCTGGCAGAAAAATCCAATTGCGTGATTAAACAGCTCTTTATTTTCTGGCTTTATTTTTATGCTAACAAATTTGTTCTCTGAAAAGTGTCCACAAAGCCAAGTCTCTGATTAACACCTTTGTAAGGATGGTTTTTCACCTATTACTAAATTAAACTTGCTTCATTGGAAAGGCAGCAAGATGCATCCTCATTTCAATGTCTACTGAAATAATACAGGTTGACACCAGGAAACATTAACGCCACTGCATCCTTGCTGCTTTCTCATGTGGAAGTCTGTTAAATGTGAAAACAAGGTGATATCTAATTAGCACACAGGTAAGGAATTAAGAAAATCTTTATTTAAGGGTGAAGATGTTTCTCACAAAATCGTTGCCCCAATGCATCATTGAAATTCAAGCTGGAAAGATGATTTTAATATATCACTTGTACATTTTGTTTTGCTCTTCTGGTGACAATGTAGTTTGTTTTTGTCAATTACCATTTTAATAATAGGGTAAAGAAAATGAAGTGGATTTTTGAAAGAAAACAATACTGTCAATATACTATTAAAACAAATTAAAATGGTAAAAGTTATTGTACTTTAAGTAAAAATAAAAGAGCCAAAATATCAATCCCAGTTTTGGATTACTTTAATTAACAAACAAAAAAATGCATATAGCAGAGGATAGTTTCAATCTGCCTACCTCTGGGTTATGGGCCCAGCATGCTTCCATTGCTGTACTCTGCTGCACATGTAAGTGCAAGAGATCCTGAAGCACTCACTCATCATGGGAAAGTACCAATGTGTTTCTTCGTTGGTTGATAGAAGAAACATCTTACAAAAACTCTCCAGATAATTGACTTTTTTAAGTTTTTCTAGGAAACGTTTTAGATGAATGCTTATTAGCATTTGTCAGTATGTACTTTTTGCAAAGTGTCTCTGTGGCGCAATCAGTTAGTGTGTACGGCTATTAACCAAAAGGTTGGTGGTTCAATCCCACCCAGGGACGTAATTGACCTTGTTATCAGATTTTGGTGATCTTTAAGTAGACAAGTCAAATTTCATACCCCCTGTTATGGTGTAGGGTACCTGGCCTTCTCTGATGTAATCAGAGTTAGATTTGATTCAGTGATTTTATAAAAACATCTAGGAAGCACAATTTAGCAGTGGGTTGCAGAGAAAAAGAAATATGCTGGCAAAAAAACCAAATTGCGTGATTAAACAGCTCTTCATTTTCTGGCTTTATTTTAATGCTAACAAATTTGTTCTCTGAAAAGTGTCCACAAAGCCAAGTCTCTGATTAACACCTTTGTAGGGATGGTTTTTCACCTATTACTAAATTAAACTTGCTTCATTGGAAAGGCAGCAAGATGTATCCTCATTTCAATGTCTACTGAAATAATACAGGTTGACACCAGGAAACATTAACGCCACTGCATCCTTGCTGCTTTCTCATGTGGAAGTCTGTTTAATGTGAAAACAAGGTGATATCTAATTAGCACACAGGTAAGGAATTAAGAAAATCTTTATTTAAGGGTGAAGATGTTTCTCACAAAATTGATGACCCAATGCAACATTGAAATTCAAGCTGGAAAGATGATTTTAATATATCACTTGTACATTTTGTTTTGCTCTTCTGGTGACAATGTAGTTTGTTTTTGTCAATTACCATTTTAATAATAGGGTAAAGAAAATGAAGTGGATTTTTGAAAGAAAACAATACTGTCAATATACTATTAAAACAAATTAAAATGGTAAAAGTTATTGTACTTTAAGTAAAAATAAAAGAGCCAAAATATCAATCCCAGTTTTGGATTACTTTAATTAACAAACAAAAAAATGCATATAGCAGAGGATAGTTTCAATCTGCCTACCTCTGGGTTATGGGCCCAGCATGCTTCCATTGCTGTACTCTGCTGCACATGTAAGTGCAAGAGATCCTGAAGCACTCACTCATCATGGGAAAGTACCAATGTGTTTCTTCGTTGGTTGATAGAAGAAACATCTTACAAAAACTCTCCAGATTATTGATTTTTTTAAGTTTTTCTAGGAAACGTTTTAGATGAATGCTTATTAGCATTTGTCAGTATGGACTTTTGCAAAGTGTCTCTGTGGCGCAATCAGTTAGTGTGTACGGCTATTAACCAAAAGGTTGGTGGTTCAATCCCACCCAGGGACGTAATTGACCTTGTTATCAGATTTTGGTGATCTTTAAGTAGACAAGTCAAATTTCATACCCCCTGTTATGGTGTAGGGTACCTGGCCTTCTCTGATGTAATCAGAGTTAGATTTGATTCAGTGATTTTATAAAAACATCTAGGAAGCACAATTTAGCAGTGGGTTGCAGAGAAAAAGAAATATGCTGGCAAAAAAATCAAATTGCGTGATTAAACAGCTCTTCATTTTCTGGCTTTATTTTTATGCTAACAAATTTGTTCTCTGAAAAGTGTCCACAAAGCCAAGTCTCTGATTAACACCTTTGTAGGGATGGTTTTTCACCTATTACTAAATTAAACTTGCTTCATTGGAAAGGCAGCAAGATGTATCCTCATTTCAATGTCTACTGAAATAATACAGGTTGACACCAGGAAACATTAACGCCACTGCATCCTTGCTGCTTTCTCATGTGGAAGTCTGTTTAATGTGAAAACAAGGTGATATCTAATTAG
Source organism: Pseudophryne corroboree (assembly GCF_028390025.1). Lineage (NCBI taxonomy): Eukaryota > Metazoa > Chordata > Amphibia > Anura > Myobatrachidae > Pseudophryne > Pseudophryne corroboree. The sequence continues at coordinate 87,213 of NW_026970377.1, forward strand.
CACACAGGTAAGGAATTAAGAAAATCTTTATTTAAGGGTGAAGATGTTTCTCACAAAATTGTTGACCCAATGCATCATTGAAATTCAAGCTGGAAAGATGATTTTAATATATCACTTGTACATTTTGTATTGCTCTTCTGGTGACAATGTAGTTTGTTTTTGTCAATTACCATTTTAATAATAGGGTAAAGAAAATGAAGTGGATTTTTGAAAGAAAACAATACTGTCAATATACTATTAAAACAAATTAAAATGGTAAAAGTTATTGTACTTTAAGTAAAAATAAAAGAGACAAAATATCAATCCCAGTTTTGGATTACTTTAATTAACAAAAAAAATGCATATAGCAGAGGATAGTTTCAATCTGCCTACCTCTGGGTTATGGGCCCAGCATGCTTCCATTGCAGTACTCTGCTGCACATGTAAGTGCAAGAGATCCTGAAGCACTCACTCATCATGGGAAAGTACCAATGTGTTTCTTCGTTGGTTGATGGAAGAAACATCTTACAAAAACTCTCCAGATTATTGACTTTTTAAAGTTTTTCTAGGAAACGTTTTAGATGAATGCTTATTAGCCTTTGTCAGTATGGACTTTTGCAAAGTGTCTCTGTGGCGCAATCGGTTAGTGTGTTTGGCTATTAACCAAAAGGTTGGTGGTTCAATCCCACCCAGGGACGTAATTAACCTTGTGATCAGATTTTGGTGATATTTAAGTAGACAAGTCAAAATTTCAAACCTCCTCTTATGGTGTAGGGTACATGGCCTTCTCTGATGTAATCAGAGTTAGATTTGATTCAGTGATTTTATAAAAAACAGCTAGGAAGCACAATTTAGCAGTGGGTTGCAGAGAAAAAAAATATGCTGGCAGAAAAATCCAATCGAGTGATTAAACAGCTCTTCATTTTCTGGCTTTATTTTTATGCTAACAAATTTGTTCTCTGAAAAGTGTCCACAAAGCCAAGTCTCTGATTAACACCTTTGTAAGGATGGTTTTTCACCTATTACTAAATTAAACTTGCTTCATTGGAAAGGCAGCAAGATGCATCCTCATTTCAATGTCTACTGAAATAATACAGGTTGACACCAGGAAACATTAACGCCACTGCATCCTTGCTGCTTTCTCATGTGGAAGTCTGTTTAATGTGAAAACAAGGTGATATCTAATTAGCACACAGGTAAGGAATTAAGAAAATCTTTATTTAAGGGTGAAGATGTTTCTCACAAAATCGTTGCCCCAATGCATCATTGAAATTCAAGCTGGAAAGATGATTTTAATATATCACTTGTACATTTTGTATTGCTCTTCTGGTGACAATGTAGTTTGTTTTTGTCAATTACCATTTTAATAATAGGGTAAAGAAAATGAAGTGGATTTTTGAAAGAAAACAATACTGTCAATATACTATTAAAACAAATTAAAATGGTAAAAGTTATTGTACTTTAAGTAAAAATAAAAGAGACAAAATATCAATCCCAGTTTTGGATTACTTTAATTAACAAAAAAAAACGCATATAGCAGAGGATAGTTTAAATCTGCCTACCTCTGGGTTATGGGCCCAGCATGCTTCCATTGCAGTACTCTGCTGCACATGTAAGTGCAAGAGATCCTGAAGCACTCACTCATCATGGGAAAGTACCAATGTGTTTCTTCGTTGGTTGATGGAAGAAACATCTTACAAAAACTCTCCAGATTATTGACTTTTTAAAGTTTTTCTAGGAAACGTTTTAGATGAATGCTTATTAGCCTTTGTCAGTATGGACTTTTGCAAAGTGTCTCTGTGGCGCAATCGGTTAGTGTGTTTGGCTATTAACCAAAAGGTTGGTGGTTCAATCCCACCCAGGGATGTAATTAACCTTGTGATCAGATTTTGGTGATATTTAAGGAGACAAGTCAAAATTTCAAACCTCCTCTTATGGTGTAGGGTACATGGCCTTCTCTGATGTAATCAGAGTTAGATTTGATTCAGTGATTTTATAAAAAACAGCTAGGAAGCACAATTTAGCAGTGGGTTGCAGAGAAAAAAAATATGCTGGCAGAAAAATCCAATCGAGTGATTAAACAGCTCTTCATTTTCTGGCTTTATTTTTATGCTAACAAATTTGTTCTCTGAAAAGTGTCCACAAAGCCAAGTCTCTGATTAACACCTTTGTAAGGATGGTTTTTCACCTATTACTAAATTAAACTTGCTTCATTGGAAAGGCAGCAAGATGCATCCTCATTTCAATGTCTACTGAAATAATACAAGTTGACACCAGGAAACATTAACGCCACTGCATCCTTGCTGCTTTCTCATGTGGAAGTCTGTTTAATGTGAAAACAAGGTGATATCTAATTAGCACACAGGTAAGGAATTAAGAAAATCTTTATTTAAGGGTGAAGATGTTTCTCACAAAATTGTTGACCCAATGCAACATTGAAATTCAAGCTGGAAAGATGATTTTAATATATCACTTGTACATTTTGTATTGCTCTTCTGGTGACAATGTAGTTTGTTTTTGTCAATTACCATTTTAATAATAGGGTAAAGAAAATGAAGTGGATTTTTGAAAGAAAACAATACTGTCAATATACTATTAAAACAAATTAAAATGGTAAACGTTATTGTACTTTAAGTAAAAATAAAAGAGACAAAATATCAATCCCAGTTTTGGATTACTTTAACAAAAAAAAAAATGCATATAGCAGAGGATAGTTTCAATCTGCCTACCTCTCGGTTATGAGCCCAGCATGCTTCCATTGCAGTACTCTGCTGCACATGTAAGTTCAAGAGATCCTGAAGCACTCACTCATCATGGGAAAGTACCAATGTGTTTCTTCGTTGGTTGATGGAAGAAACATCTTACAAAAACTCTCCAGATTATTGACTTTTTAAAGTTTTTCTAGGAAACGTTTTAGATGAATGCTTATTAGCCTTTGTCAGTATAGACTTTTGCAAAGTGTCTCTGTGGCGCAATCAGTTAGTATGTACGGCTATTAACCAAAAGGTTGGTGGTTCAATCCCACCCAGGGACCTAATTGACCTTGTTATCAGATTTTGGTGATCTTTAAGTAGACAAGTCAAAATTTCAAACCCCCTGTTATGGTGTAGGGTACCTGGCCTTCTCTGATGTAATCAGAGTTAGATTTGATTCAGTGATTTTATAAAAACAGCTAGGAAGCACAATTTAGCAGTGGGTTGCAGAGAAAAAAAATATGCTGGCAGAAAAATCCAATTGCGTGATTAAACAGCTCTTTATTTTCTGGCTTTATTTTTATGCTAACAAATTTGTTCTCTGAAAAGTGTCCACAAAGCCAAGTCTCTGATTAACACCTTTGTAAGGATGGTTTTTCACCTATTACTAAATTAAACTTGCTTCATTGGAAAGGCAGCAAGATGCATCCTCATTTCAATGTCTACTGAAATAATACAGGTTGACACCAGGAAACATTAACGCCACTGCATCCTTGCTGCTTTCTCATGTGGAAGTCTGTTAAATGTGAAAACAAGGTGATATCTAATTAGCACACAGGTAAGGAATTAAGAAAATCTTTATTTAAGGGTGAAGATGTTTCTCACAAAATCGTTGCCCCAATGCATCATTGAAATTCAAGCTGGAAAGATGATTTTAATATATCACTTGTACATTTTGTTTTGCTCTTCTGGTGACAATGTAGTTTGTTTTTGTCAATTACCATTTTAATAATAGGGTAAAGAAAATGAAGTGGATTTTTGAAAGAAAACAATACTGTCAATATACTATTAAAACAAATTAAAATGGTAAAAGTTATTGTACTTTAAGTAAAAATAAAAGAGCCAAAATATCAATCCCAGTTTTGGATTACTTTAATTAACAAACAAAAAAATGCATATAGCAGAGGATAGTTTCAATCTGCCTACCTCTGGGTTATGGGCCCAGCATGCTTCCATTGCTGTACTCTGCTGCACATGTAAGTGCAAGAGATCCTGAAGCACTCATTCATCATGGGAAAGTACCAATGTGTTTCTTCGTTGGTTGATAGAAGAAACATCTTACAAAAACTCTCCAGATAATTGACTTTTTTAAGTTTTTCTAGGAAACGTTTTAGATGAATGCTTATTAGCATTTGTCAGTATGTACTTTTTGCAAAGTGTCTCTGTGGCGCAATCAGTTAGTGTGTACGGCTATTAACCAAAAGGTTGGTGGTTCAATCCCACCCAGGGACGTAATTGACCTTGTTATCAGATTTTGGTGATCTTTAAGTAGACAAGTCAAATTTCATACCCCCTGTTATGGTGTAGGGTACCTGGCCTTCTCTGATGTAATCAGAGTTAGATTTGATTCAGTGATTTTATAAAAACATCTAGGAAGCACAATTTAGCAGTGGGTTGCAGAGAAAAAGAAATATGCTGGCAAAAAAACCAAATTGCGTGATTAAACAGCTCTTCATTTTCTGGCTTTATTTTAATGCTAACAAATTTGTTCTCTGAAAAGTGTCCACAAAGCCAAGTCTCTGATTAACACCTTTGTAGGGATGGTTTTTCACCTATTACTAAATTAAACTTGCTTCATTGGAAAGGCAGCAAGATGTATCCTCATTTCAATGTCTACTGAAATAATACAGGTTGACACCAGGAAACATTAACGCCACTGCATCCTTGCTGCTTTCTCATGTGGAAGTCTGTTTAATGTGAAAACAAGGTGATATCTAATTAGCACACAGGTAAGGAATTAAGAAAATCTTTATTTAAGGGTGAAGATGTTTCTCACAAAATTGATGACCCAATGCAACATTGAAATTCAAGCTGGAAAGATGATTTTAATATATCACTTGTACATTTTGTTTTGCTCTTCTGGTGACAATGTAGTTTGTTTTTGTCAATTACCATTTTAATAATAGGGTAAAGAAAATGAAGTGGATTTTTGAAAGAAAACAATACTGTCAATATACTATTAAAACAAATTAAAATGGTAAAAGTTATTGTACTTTAAGTAAAAATAAAAGAGCCAAAATATCAATGCCAGTTTTGGATTACTTTAATTAACAAACAAAAAAATGCATATAGCAGAGGATAGTTTCAATCTGCCTACCTCTGGGTTATGGGCCCAGCATGCTTCCATTGCTGTACTCTGCTGCACATGTAAGTGCAAGAGATCCTGAAGCACTCACTCATCATGGGAAAGTACCAATGTGTTTCTTCGTTGGTTGATAGAAGAAACATCTTACAAAAACTCTCCAGATTATTGATTTTTTTAAGTTTTTCTAGGAAACGTTTTAGATGAATGCTTATTAGCATTTGTCAGTATGGACTTTTGCAAAGTGTCTCTGTGGCGCAATCAGTTAGTGTGTACGGCTATTAACCAAAAGGTTGGTGGTTCAATCCCACCCAGGGACGTAATTGACCTTGTTATCAGATTTTGGTGATCTTTAAGTAGACAAGTCAAATTTCATACCCCCTGTTATGGTGTAGGGTACCTGGCCTTCTCTGATGTAATCAGAGTTAGATTTGATTCAGTGATTTTATAAAAACATCTAGGAAGCACAATTTAGCAGTGGGTTGCAGAGAAAAAGAAATATGCTGGCAAAAAAATCAAATTGCGTGATTAAACAGCTCTTCATTTTCTGGCTTTATTTTTATGCTAACAAATTTGTTCTCTGAAAAGTGTCCACAAAGCCAAGTCTCTGATTAACACCTTTGTAGGGATGGTTTTTCACCTATTACTAAATTAAACTTGCTTCATTGGAAAGGCAGCAAGATGTATCCTCATTTCAATGTCTACTGAAATAATACAGGTTGACACCAGGAAACATTAACGCCACTGCATCCTTGCTGCTTTCTCATGTGGAAGTCTGTTTAATGTGAAAACAAGGTGATATCTAATTAGCACACAGGTAAGGAATTAAGAAAATCTTTATTTAAGGGTGAAGATGTTTCTCACAAAATTGTTGACCCAATGCATCATTGAAATTCAAGCTGGAAAGATGATTTTAATATATCACTTGTACATTTTGTATTGCTCTTCTGGTGACAATGTAGTTTGTTTTTGTCAATTACCATTTTAATAATAGGGTAAAGAAAATGAAGTGGATTTTTGAAAGAAAACAATACTGTCAATATACTATTAAAACAAATTAAAATGGTAAAAGTTATTGTACTTTAAGTAAAAATAAAAGAGACAAAATATCAATCCCAGTTTTGGATTACTTTAATTAACAAAAAAAATGCATATAGCAGAGGATAGTTTCAATCTGCCTACCTCTGGGTTATGGGCCCAGCATGCTTCCATTGCAGTACTCTGCTGCACATGTAAGTGCAAGAGATCCTGAAGCACTCACTCATCATGGGAAAGTACCAATGTGTTTCTTCGTTGGTTGATGGAAGAAACATCTTACAAAAACTCTCCAGATTATTGACTTTTTAAAGTTTTTCTAGGAAACGTTTTAGATGAATGCTTATTAGCCTTTGTCAGTATGGACTTTTGCAAAGTGTCTCTGTGGCGCAATCGGTTAGTGTGTTTGGCTATTAACCAAAAGGTTGGTGGTTCAATCCCACCCAGGGACGTAATTAACCTTGTGATCAGATTTTGGTGATATTTAAGTAGACAAGTCAAAATTTCAAACCTCCTCTTATGGTGTAGGGTACATGGCCTTCTCTGATGTAATCAGAGTTAGATTTGATTCAGTGATTTTATAAAAAACAGCTAGGAAGCACAATTTAGCAGTGGGTTGCAGAGAAAAAAAATATGCTGGCAGAAAAATCCAATCGAGTGATTAAACAGCTCTTCATTTTCTGGCTTTATTTTTATGCTAACAAATTTGTTCTCTGAAAAGTGTCCACAAAGCCAAGTCTCTGATTAACACCTTTGTAAGGATGGTTTTTCACCTATTACTAAATTAAACTTGCTTCATTGGAAAGGCAGCAAGATGCATCCTCATTTCAATGTCTACTGAAATAATACAGGTTGACACCAGGAAACATTAACGCCACTGCATCCTTGCTGCTTTCTCATGTGGAAGTCTGTTTAATGTGAAAACAAGGTGATATCTAATTAGCACACAGGTAAGGAATTAAGAAAATCTTTATTTAAGGGTGAAGATGTTTCTCACAAAATCGTTGCCCCAATGCATCATTGAAATTCAAGCTGGAAAGATGATTTTAATATATCACTTGTACATTTTGTATTGCTCTTCTGGTGACAATGTAGTTTGTTTTTGTCAATTACCATTTTAATAATAGGGTAAAGAAAATTAAGTGGATTTTTGAAAGAAAACAATACTGTCAATATACTATTAAAACAAATTAAAATGGTAAAAGTTATTGTACTTTAAGTAAAAATAAAAGAGCCAAAATATCAATCCCAGTTTTGGATTACTTTAATTAACAAACAAAAAAATGCATATAGCAGAGGATAGTTTTAATCTGCCTACCTCTGGGTTATGGGCCCAGCATGCTTCCATTGCTGTACTCTGCTGCACATGTAAGTGCAAGAGATCCTGAAGCACTCACTCATCATGGGAAAGTACCAATGTGTTCCTTCGTTGGTTGATAGAAGAAACATCTTACAAAAACTCTCCAGATTATTGACTTTTTTAAGTTTTTCTAGGAAACGTTTTAGATGAATGCTTATTAGCATTTGTCAGTATGTACTTTTTGCAAAGTGTCTCTGTGGCGCAATCAGTTAGTATGTACGGCTATTAACCAAAAGGTTGGTGGTTCAATCCCACCCAGGGACCTAATTGACCTTGTTATCAGATTTTGGTGATCTTTAAGTAGACAAGTCAAAATTTCAAACCCCCTGTTATGGTGTAGGGTACCTGGCCTTCTCTGATGTAATCAGAGTTAGATTTGATTCAGTGATTTTATAAAAACAGCTAGGAAGCACAATTTAGCAGTGGGTTGCAGAGAAAAAATATATGCTGGCAGAAAAATCCAATTGAGTGATTAAACAGCTCTTTATTTTCTGGCTTTATTTTTATGCTAACAAATTTGTTCTCTGAAAAGTGTCCACAAAGCCAAGTCTCTGATTAACACCTTTGTATGGATGGTTTTTCACCTATTACTAAATTAAACTTGCTTCATTGGAAAGGCAGCAAGATGCATCCTCATTTCAATGTCTACTGAAATAATACAAGTTGACACCAGGAAACATTAACGCCACTGCATCCTTGCTGCTTTCTCATGTGGAAGTCTGTTTAATGTGAAAACAAGGTGATATATAATTAGCACACAGGTAAGGAATTAAGAAAATCTTTATTTAAGGGTGAAGATGTTTCTCACAAAATTGTTGACCCAATGCATCATTGAAATTCAAGCTGGAAAGATGATTTTAATATATCACTTGTACATTTTGTATTGCTCTTCTGGTGACAATGTAGTTTGTTTTTGTCAATTACCATTTTAATAATAGGGTAAAGAAAATGAAGTGGATTTTTGAAAGAAAACAATACTGTCAATATACTATTAAAACAAATTAAAATGGTAAAAGTTATTGTACTTTAAGTAAAAATAAAAGAGATAAAATATCAATCCCAGTTTTGGATTACTTTAATTAACAAAAAAAAAAATGCATATAGCAGAGGATAGTTTCAATCTGCCTACCTCTGGGTTATGGGCCCAGCATGCTTCCATTGCAGTACTCTGCTGCACATGTAAGTTCAAGAGATCCTGAAGCACTCACTCATCATGGGAAAGTACCAATGTGTTTCTTCGTTGGTTGATGGAAGAAACATCTTACAAAAACTCTCCAGATTATTGACTTTTTAAAGTTTTTCTAGGAAACGTTTTAGATGAATGCTTATTAGCCTTTGTCAGTATGGACTTTCGCAAAGTGTCTCTGTGGCGCAATCAGTTAGTATGTACGGCTATTAACCAAAAGGTTGGTGGTTCAATCCCACCGAGGGACCTAATTGACCTTGTTATCAGATTTTGGTGATCTTTAAGTAGACAAGTCAAAATTTCAAACCCCCTGTTATGGTGTAGGGTACCTGGCCTTCTCTGATGTAATCAGAGTTAGATTTGATTCAGTGATTTTATAAAAACAGCTAGGAAGCACAATTTAGCAGTGGGTTGCAGAAAAAAAAAATATGCTGCCAGAAAAATCCAATAGAGTGATTAAACAGCTCTTTATTTTCTGGCTTTATTTTTATGCTAACAAATTTGTTCTCTGAAAAGTGTCCACAAAGCCAAGTCTCTGATTAACACCTTTGTAAGGATGGTTTTTCACCTATTACTAAATTAAACTTGCTTCATTGGAAAGGCAGCAAGATGCATCCTCATTTCAATGTCTACTGAAATAATACAGGTTGACACCAGGAAACATTAACGCCACTGCATCCTTGCTGCTTTCTCATGTGGAAGTCTGTTTAATGTGAAAACAAGGTGATATCTAATTAGCACACAGGTAAGGAATTAAGAAAATCTTTATTTAAGGGTGAAGATGTTTCTCACAAAATCGTTGCCCCAATGCATCATTGAAATTCAAGCTGGAAAGATGATTTTAATATATCACTTGTACATTTTGTATTGCTCTTCTGGTGACAATGTAGTTTGTTTTTGTCAATTACCATTTTAATAATAGGGTAAAGAAAATTAAGTGGATTTTTGAAAGAAAACAATACTGTCAATATACTATTAAAACAAATTAAAATGGTAAAAGTTATTGTACTTTAAGTAAAAATAAAAGAGCCAAAATATCAATCCCAGTTTTGGATTACTTTAATTAACAAACAAAAAAATGCATATAGCAGAGGATAGTTTCAATCTGCCTACCTCTGGGTTATGGGCCCAGCATGCTTCCATTGCTGTACTCTGCTGCACATGTAAGTGCAAGAGATCCTGAAGCACTCACTCATCATGGGAAAGTACCAATGTGTTTCTTCGTTGGTTGATAGAAGAAACATCTTACAAAAACTCTCCAGATTATTGATTTTTTTAAGTTTTTCTAGGAAACGTTTTAGATGAATGCTTATTAGCATTTGTCAGTATGTACTTTTGCAAAGTGTCTCTGTGGCGCAATCAGTTAGTGTGTACGGCTATTAACCAAAAGGTTGGTGGTTCAATCCCACCCAGGGACGTAATTGACCTTGTTATCAGATTTTGGTGATCTTTAAGTAGACAAGTCAAATTTCATACCCCCTGTTATGGTGTAGGGTACATGGCCTTCTTTGATGTAATCAGAGTTAGATTTGATTCAGTGATTTTATAAAAAACAGCTAGGAAGCACAATTTAGCAGTGGGTTGCAGAGAAAAAGAAATATGCTGGCAAAAAAATCCAATTGAGTGATTAAACAGCTCTTCATTTTCTGGCTTTATTTTTATGCTAACAAATTTGTTCTCTGAAAAGTGTCCACAAAGCCAAGTCTCTGATTAACACCTTTGTAAGGATGGTTTTTCACCTATTACTAAATTAAACTTGCTTCATTGGAAAGGCAGCAAGATGCATCCTCATTTCAATGTGTACTGAAATAATACAAGTTGACACCAGGAAACATTAACGCCACTGCATCCTTGCTGCTTTCTCATGTGGTCATGTGGAAGTCTGTTTAATGTGAAAACAAGGTGATATCTAATTAGCACACAGGTAAGGAATTAAGAAAATCTTTATTTAAGGGTGAAGATGTTTCTCACAAAATTGTTGACCCAATGCAACATTGAAATTCAAGCTGGAAAGATGATTTTAATATATCACTTGTACATTTTGTATTGCTCTTCTGGTGACAATGTAGTTTGTTTTTGTCAATTACCATTTTAATAATAGGGTAAAGAAAATGAAGTGGATTTTTGAAAGAAAACAATACTGTCAATATACTATTAAAACAAATTAAAATGGTAAAAGTTATTGTACTTTAAGTAAAAATAAAAGAGACAAAATATCAATCCCAGTTTTGGATTACTTTAATTAACAAAAAAAAAATGCATATAGCAGAGGATAGTTTCAATCTGCCTACCTCTCGGTTATGAGCCCAGCATGCTTCCATTGCAGTACTCTGCTGCACATGTAAGTTCAAGAGATCCTGAAGCACTCACTCATCATGGGAAAGTACCAATGTGTTTCTTCGTTGGTTGATGGAAGAAACATCTTACAAAAACTCTCCAGATTATTGACTTTTTAAAGTTTTTCTAGGAAACGTTTTAGATGAATGCTTATTAGCCTTTGTCAGTATGGACTTTTGCAAAGTGTCTCTGTGGTGCAATCAGTTAGTATGTACGGCTATTAACCAAAAGGTTGGTGGTTCAATCCCACCCAGGGACCTAATTGACCTTGTTATCAGATTTTTGTGATCTTTAAGTAGACAAGTCAAATTTCATACCCCCTGTTATGGTGTAGGGTACCTGGCCTTCTCTGATGTAATCAGAGTTAGATTTGATTCAGTGATTTTATAAAAACATCTAGGAAGCACAATTTAGCATTGGGTTGCAGAGAAAAAGAAATATGCTGGCAAAAAAATCAAATTGCGTGATTAAACAGCTCTTCATTTTCTGGCTTTATTTTTATGCTAACAAATTTGTTCTCTGAAAAGTGTCCACAAAGCCAAGTCTCTGATTAACACCTTTGTAGGGATGGTTTTTCACCTATTACTAAATTAAACTTGCTTCATTGGAAAGGCAGCAAGATGTATCCTCATTTCAATGTCTACTGAAATAATACAGGTTGACACCAGGAAACATTAACGCCACTGCATCCTTGCTGCTTTCTCATGTGGAAGTCTGTTTAATGTGAAAACAAGGTGATATCTAATTAGCACACAGGTAAGGAATTAAGAAAATCTTTATTTAAGGGTGAAGATGTTTCTCACAAAATTGTTGACCCAATGCATCATTGAAATTCAAGCTGGAAAGATGATTTTAATATATCACTTGTACATTTTGTATTGCTCTTCTGGTGACAATGTAGTTTGTTTTTGTCAATTACCATTTTAATAATAGGGTAAAGAAAATGAAGTGGATTTTTGAAAGAAAACAATACTGTCAATATACTATTAAAACAAATTAAAATGGTAAAAGTTATTGTACTTTAAGTAAAAATAAAAGAGACAAAATATCAATCCCAGTTTTGGATTACTTTAATTAACAAAAAAAATGCATATAGCAGAGGATAGTTTCAATCTGCCTACCTCTGGGTTATGGGCCCAGCATGCTTCCATTGCAGTACTCTGCTGCACATGTAAGTGCAAGAGATCCTGAAGCACTCACTCATCATGGGAAAGTACCAATGTGTTTCTTCGTTGGTTGATGGAAGAAACATCTTACAAAAACTCTCCAGATTATTGACTTTTTAAAGTTTTTCTAGGAAACGTTTTAGATGAATGCTTATTAGCCTTTGTCAGTATGGACTTTTGCAAAGTGTCTCTGTGGCGCAATCGGTTAGTGTGTTTGGCTATTAACCAAAAGGTTGGTGGTTCAATCCCACCCAGGGACGTAATTAACCTTGTGATCAGATTTTGGTGATATTTAAGTAGACAAGTCAAAATTTCAAACCTCCTCTTATGGTGTAGGGTACATGGCCTTCTTTGATGTAATCAGAGTTAGATTTGATTCAGTGATTTTATAAAAAACAGCTAGGAAGCACAATTTAGCAGTGGGTTGCAGAGAAAAAGAAATATGCTGGCAAAAAAATCCAATTGAGTGATTAAACAGCTCTTCATTTTCTGGCTTTATTTTTATGCTAACAAATTTGTTCTCTGAAAAGTGTCCACAAAGCCAAGTCTCTGATTAACACCTTTGTAGGGATGGTTTTTCACCTATTACTAAATTAAACTTGCTTCATTGGAAAGGCAGCAAGATGTATCCTCATTTCAATGTCTACTGAAATAATACAGGTTGACACCAGGAAACATTAACGCCACTGCATCCTTGCTGCTTTCTCATGTGGAAGTCTGTTTAATGTGAAAACAAGGTGATATCTAATTAGCACACAGGTAAGATATTAAGAAAATCTTTATTTAAGGGTGAAGATGTTTCTCACAAAATTGTTGACCCAATGCATCATTAAAATTCAAGCTGGAAAGATGATTTTAATATATCACTTGTACATTTTGTATTGCTCTTCTGGTGACAATGTAGTTTGTTTTTGTCAATTACCATTTTAATAATAGGGTAAAGAAAATGAAGTGGATTTTTGAAAGAAAACAATACTGTCAATATACTATTAACACAAATTAAAATGGTAAAAGTTATTGTACTTTAAGTAAAAATAAAAGAGACAAAATATCAATCCCAGTTTTGGATTACTTTAATTAACAAAAAAAATGCATATAGCAGAGGATAGTTTCAATCTGCCTACCTCTGGGTTATGAGCCCAGCATGCTTCCATTGCAGTACTCTCCTGCACATGTAAGTGCAAGAGATCATGAAGCACTCACTCATCATGGGAAAGTACCAATGTGTTTCATCGTTGGTTGATGGAAGAAACATCTTACAAAAACTCTCCAGATTATTGACTTTTTAAAGTTTTTCTAGGAAACGTTTTAGATGAATGCTTATTAGCCTTTGTCAGTATGGACTTTTGCAAAGTGTCTCTGTGGCGCAATCGGTTAGTGTGTTTGGCTATTAACCAAAAGGTTGGTGGTTCAATCCCACCCAGGGATGTAATTAACCTTGTGATCAGATTTTGGTGATATTTAAGTAGACAAGTCAAAATTTCAAACCTCCTCTTATGGTGTAGGGTACATGGCCTTCTCTGATGTAATCAGAGTTAGATTTGATTCAGTGATTTTATAAAAAACAGCTAGGAAGCACAATTTAGCAGTGGGTTGCAGAGAAAAAAAATATGCTGGCAGAAAAATCCAATCGAGTGATTAAACAGCTCTTCATTTTCTGGCTTTATTTTTATGCTAACAAATTTGTTCTCTGAAAAGTGTCCACAAAGCCAAGTCTCTGATTAACACCTTTGTAAGGATGGTTTATCACCTATTACTAAATTAAACTTGCTTCATTGGAAAGGCAGCAAGATGCATCCTCATTTCAATGTCTACTGAAATAATACAAGTTGACACCAGGAAACATTAACGCCACTGCATCCTTGCTGCTTTCTCATGTGGAAGTCTGTTTAATGTGAAAACAAGGTGATATCTAATTAGCACACAGGTAAGGAATTAAGAAAATCTTTATTTAAGGGTGAAGATGTTTCTCACAAAATTGTTGACCCAATGCAACATTGAAATTCAAGCTGGAAAGATGATTTTAATATATCACTTGTACATTTTGTATTGCTCTTCTGGTGACAATGTAGTTTGTTTTTGTCAATTACCATTTTAATAATAGGGTAAAGAAAATGAAGTGGATTTTTGAAAGAAAACAATACTGTCAATATACTATTAAAACAAATTAAAATGGTAAAAGTTATTGTACTTTAAGTAAAAATAAAAGAGACAAAATATCAATCCCAGTTTTGGATTACTTTAATTAACAAAAAAAAAATGCATATAGCAGAGGATAGTTTCAATCTGCCTACCTCTCGGTTATGGGCCCAGCATGCTTCCATTGCAGTACTCTGCTGCACATGTAAGTTCAAGAGATCCTGAAGCACTCACTCATCATGGGAAAGTACCAATGTGTTTCTTCGTTGGTTGATGGAAGAAACATCTTACAAAAACTCTCCAGATTATTGACTTTTTAAAGTTTTTCTAGGAAACGTTTTAGATGAATGCTTATTAGCCTTTGTCAGTATGGACTTTTTGCAAAGTGTCTCTGTGGCGCAATCAGTTAGTGTGTATGGTTATTAACCAAAAGGTTGGTGGTTCAATCCCACCCAGGGACCTAATTGACCTTGTTATCAGATTTTGGTGATCTTTAAGTAGACAAGTCAAAATTTCAAACCCCCTGTTATGGTGTAGGGTACCTGGCCTTCTCTGATGTAATCAGAGTTAGATTTGATTCAGTGATTTTATAAAAACAGCTAGGAAGCACAATTTAGCAGTGGGTTGCAGAGAAAAAAAATATGCTGGCAGAAAAATCCAATTGAGTGATTAAACAGCTCTTTATTTTCTGGCTTTATTTTTATGCTAACAAATTTGTTCTCTGAAAAGTGTCCACAAAGCCAAGTCTCTGATTAACACCTTTGTAAGGATGGTTTTTCACCTATTACTAAATTAAACTTGCTTCATTGGAAAGGCAGCAAGATGCATCCTCATTTCAATGTCTACTGAAATAATACAGGTTGACACCAGGAAACATTAACGCCACTGCATCCTTGCTGCTTTCTCATGTGGAAGTCTGTTTAATGTGAAAACAAGGTGATATCTAATTAGCACACAGGTAAGGAATTAAGAAAATCTTTATTTAAGGGTGAAGATGTTTCTCACAAAATCGTTGCCCCAATGCATCATTGAAATTCAAGCTGGAAAGATGATTTTAATATATCACTTGTACATTTTGTATTGCTCTTCTGGTGACAATGTAGTTTGTTTTTGTCAATTACCATTTTAATAATAGGGTAAAGAAAATGAAGTGGATTTTTGAAAGAAAACAATACTGTCAATATACTATTAAAACAAATTAAAATGGTAAAAGTTATTGTACTTTAAGTAAAAATAAAAGAGACAAAATATCAATCCCAGTTTTGGATTACTTTAATTAACAAAAAAAATGCATATAGCAGAGGATAGTTTCAATCTGCCTACCTCTGGGTTATGGGCCCAGCATGCTTCCATTGCAGTACTCTGCTGCACATGTAAGTGCAAGAGATCCTGAAGCACTCACTCATCATGGGAAAGTACCAATGTGTTTCTTCGTTGGTTGATGGAAGAAACATCTTACAAAAACTCTCCAGATTATTGACTTTTTAAAGTTTTTCTAGGAAACGTTTTAGATGAATGCTTATTAGCCTTTGTCAGTATGGACTTTTGCAAAGTGTCTCTGTGGCGCAATCGGTTAGTGTGTTTGGCTATTAACCAAAAGGTTGGTGGTTCAATCCCACCCAGGGACGTAATTAACCTTGTGATCAGATTTTGGTGATATTTAAGTAGACAAGTCAAAATTTCAAACCTCCTCTTATGGTGTAGGGTACATGGCCTTCTTTGATGTAATCAGAGTTAGATTTGATTCAGTGATTTTATAAAAAACAGCTAGGAAGCACAATTTAGCAGTGGGTTGCAGAGAAAAAGAAATATGCTGGCAAAAAAATCCAATTGAGTGATTAAACAGCTCTTCATTTTCTGGCTTTATTTTTATGCTAACAAATTTGTTCTCTGAAAAGTGTCCACAAAGCCAAGTCTCTGATTAACACCTTTGTAAGGATGGTTTTTCACCTATTACTAAATTAAACTTGCTTCATTGGAAAGGCAGCAAGATGCATCCTCATTTCAATGTGTACTGAAATAATACAAGTTGACACCAGGAAACATTAACGCCACTGCATCCTTGCTGCTTTCTCATGTGGAAGTCTGTTTAATGTGAAAACAAGGTGATATCTAATTAGCACACAGGTAAGGAATTAAGAAAATCTTTATTTAAGGGTGAAGATGTTTCTCACAAAATTGTTGACCCAATGCAACATTGAAATTCAAGCTGGAAAGATGATTTTAATATATCACTTGTACATTTTGTATTGCTCTTCTGGTGACAATGTAGTTTGTTTTTGTCAATTACCATTTTAATAATAGGGTAAAGAAAATGAAGTGGATTTTTGAAAGAAAACAATACTGTCAATATACTATTAAAACAAATTAAAATGGTAAAAGTTATTGTACTTTAAGTAAAAATAAAAGAGACAAAATATCAATCCCAGTTTTGGATTACTTTAATTAACAAAAAAAATGCATATAGCAGAGGATAGTTTCAATCTGCCTACCTCTGGGTTATGGGCCCAGCATGCTTCCATTGCAGTATTCTGCTGCACATGTAAGTGCAAGAGATCCTGAAGCACTCACTCATCATGGGAAAGTACCAATGTGTTTCTTCGTTGGTTGATGGAAGAAACATCTTACAAAAACTCTCCAGATTATTGACTTTTTAAAGTTTTTCTAGGAAACGTTTTAGATGAATGCTTATTAGCCTTTGTCAGTATGGACTTTTGCAAAGTGTCTCTGTGGCGCAATCGGTTAGTGTGTTTGGCTATTAACCAAAAGGTTGGTGGTTCAATCCCACCAAGGGACGTAATTAACCTTGTGATCAGATTTTGGTGATATTTAAGTAGACAAGTCAAAATTTCAAACCTCCTCTTATGGTGTAGGGTACCTGGCCTTCTCTGATGTAATCAGAGTTAGATTTGATTCAGTGATTTTATAAAAAACAGCTAGGAAGCACAATTTAGCAGTGGGTTGCAGAGAAAAAAAATATGCTTGCAGAAAAATCCAATCGAGTGATTAAACAGCTCTTCATTTTCTGGCTTTATTTTTATGCTAACAAATTTGTTCTCTGAAAAGTGTCCACAAAGCCAAGTCTCTGATTAACACCTTTGTAAGGATGGTTTTTCACCTATTACTAAATTAAACTTGCTTCATTGGAAAGGCAGCAAGATGCATCCTCATTTCAATGTCTACTGAAATAATACAAGTTGACACCAGGAAACATTAACGCCACTGCATCCTTGCTGCTTTCTCATGTGGAAGTCTGTTTAATGTGAAAACAAGGTGATATCTAATTAGCACACAGGTAAGGAATTAAGAAAATCTTTATTTAAGGGTGAAGATGTTTCTCACAAAATTGTTGACCCAATGCAACATTGAAATTCAAGCTGGAAAGATGATTTTAATATATCACTTGTACATTTTGTATTGCTCTTCTGGTGACAATGTAGTTTGTTTTTGTCAATTACCATTTTAATAATAGGGTAAAGAAAATGAAGTGGATTTTTGAAAGAAAACAATACTGTCAATATACTATTAAAACAAATTAAAATGGTAAAAGTTATTGTACTTTAAGTAAAAATAAAAGAGACAAAATATCAATCCCAGTTTTGGATTACTTTAATTAACAAAAAAAAAAATGCATATAGCAGAGGATAGTTTCAATCTGCCTACCTCTCGGTTATGAGCCCAGCATGCTTCCATTGCAGTACTCTGCTGCACATGTAAGTTCAAGAGATCCTGAAGCACTCACTCATCATGGGAAAGTACCAATGTGTTTCTTCGTTGGTTGATGGAAGAAACATCTTACAAAAACTCTCCAGATTATTGACTTTTTAAAGTTTTTCTAGGAAACGTTTTAGATGAATGCTTATTAGCCTTTGTCAGTATGGACTTTTGCAAAGTGTCTCTGTGGCGCAATCAGTTAGTATGTACGGCTATTAACCAAAAGGTTGGTGGTTCAATCCCACCCAGGGACCTAATTGACCTTGTTATCAGATTTTGGTGATCTTTAAGTAGACAAGTCAAAATTTCAAACCCCCTGTTATGGTGTAGGGTACCTGGCCTTCTCTGATGTAATCAGAGTTAGATTTGATTCAGTGATTTTATAAAAACAGCTAGGAAGCACAATTTAGCAGTGGGTTGCAGAGAAAAAAAATATGCTGGCAGAAAAATCCAATTGAGTGATTAAACAGCTCTTTATTTTCTGGCTTTATTTTTATGCTAACAAATTTGTTCTCTGAAAAGTGTCCACAAAGCCAAGTCTCTGATTAACACCTTTGTAAGGATGGTTTTTCACCTATTACTAAATTAAACTTGCTTCATTGGAAAGGCAGCAAGATGCATCCTCATTTCAATGTCTACTGAAATAATACAGGTTGACACCAGGAAACATTAACGCCACTGCATCCTTGCTGCTTTCTCATGTGGAAGTCTGTTAAATGTGAAAACAAGGTGATATCTAATTAGCACACAGGTAAGGAATTAAGAAAATCTTTATTTAAGGGTGAAGATGTTTCTCACAAAATCGTTGCCTCAATGCATCATTGAAATTCAAGCTGGAAAGATGATTTTAATATATCACTTGTACATTTTGTATTGCTCTTCTGGTGACAATGTAGTTTGTTTTTGTCAATTACCATTTTAATAATAGGGTAAAGAAAATTAAGTGGATTTTTGAAAGAAAACAATACTGTCAATATACTATTAAAACAAATTAAAATGGTAAAAGTTATTGTACTTTAAGTAAAAATAAAAGAGCCAAAATATCAATCCCAGTTTTGGATTACTTTAATTAACAAACAAAAAAATGCATATAGCAGAGGATAGTTTCAATCTGCCTACCTCTGGGTTATGGGCCCAGCATGCTTCCATTGCTGTACTCTGCTGCACATGTAAGTGCAAGAGATCCTGAAGCACTCACTCATCATGGGAAAGTACCAATGTGTTTCTTCGTTGGTTGATAGAAGAAACATCTTACAAAAACTCTCCAGATTATTGATTTTTTTAAGTTTTTCTAGGAAACGTTTTAGATGAATGCTTATTAGCATTTGTCAGTATGTACTTTTGCAAAGTGTCTCTGTGGCGCAATCAGTTAGTGTGTACGGCTATTAACCAAAAGGTTGGTGGTTCAATCCCACCCAGGGACGTAATTGACCTTGTGATCAGATTTTGGTGATCTTTAAGTAGACAAGTCAAATTTCATACCCCCTGTTATGGTGCAGGGTACCTGGCCTTCTCTGATGTAATCAGAGTTAGATTTGATTCAGTGATTTTATAAAAACATCTAGGAAGCACAATTTAGCAGTGGGTTGCAGAGAAAAAGAAATATGCTGGCAAAAAAATCAAATTGCGTGATTAAACAGCTCTTCATTTTCTGGCTTTATTTTTATGCTAACAAATTTGTTCTCTGAAAAGTGTCCACAAAGCTAAGTCTCTGATTAACACCTTTGTAGGGATGGTTTTTCACCTATTACTAAATTAAACTTGCTTCATTGGAAAGGCAGCAAGATGTATCCTCATTTCAATGTCTACTGAAATAATACAGGTTGACACCAGGAAACATTAACGCCACTGCATCCTTGCTGCTTTCTCATGTGGAAGTCTGTTTAATGTGAAAACAAGGTGATATCTAATTAGCACACAGGTAAGATATTAAGAAAATCTTTATTTAAGGGTGAAGATGTTTCTCACAAAATTGTTGACCCAATGCATCATTGAAATTCAAGCTGGAAAGATGATTTTAATATATCACTTGTACATTTTGTATTGCTCTTCTGGTGACAATGTAGTTTGTTTTTGTCAATTACCATTTTAATAATAGGGTAAAGAAAATGAAGTGGATTTTTGAAAGAAAACAATACTGTCAATATACTATTAACACAAATTAAAATGGTAAAAGTTATTGTACTTTAAGTAAAAATAAAAGAGACAAAATATCAATCCCAGTTTTGGATTACTTTAATTAACAAAAAAAATGCATATAGCAGAGGATAGTTTCAATCTGCCTACCTCTGGGTTATGAGCCCAGCATGCTTCCATTGCAGTACTCTCCTGCACATGTAAGTGCAAGAGATCATGAAGCACTCACTCATCATGGGAAAGTACCAATGTGTTTCTTCGTTGGTTGATGGAAGAAACATCTTACAAAAACTCTCCAGATTATTGACTTTTTAAAGTTTTTCTAGGAAACGTTTTAGATGAATGCTTATTAGCCTTTGTCAGTATGGACTTTTGCAAAGTGTCTCTGTGGCGCAATCGGTTAGTGTGTTTGGCTATTAACCAAAAGGTTGGTGGTTCAATCCCACCCAGGGACGTAATTAACCTTGTGATCAGATTTTGGTGATATTTAAGTAGACAAGTCAAAATTTCAAACCTCCTCTTATGGTGTAGGGTACATGGCCTTCTCTGATGTAATCAGAGTTAGATTTGATTCAGTGATTTTATAAAAAACAGCTAGGAAGCACAATTTAGCAGTGGGTTGCAGAGAAAAAAAATATGCTGGCAGAAAAATCCAATCGAGTGATTAAACAGCTCTTCATTTTCTGGCTTTATTTTTATGCTAACAAATTTGTTCTCTGAAAAGTGTCCACAAAGCCAAGTCTCTGATTAACACCTTTGTAAGGATGGTTTATCACCTATTACTAAATTAAACTTGCTTCATTGGAAAGGCAGCAAGATGCATCCTCATTTCAATGTCTACTGAAATAATACAAGTTGACACCAGGAAACATTAACGCCACTGCATCCTTGCTGCTTTCTCATGTGGAAGTCTGTTTAATGTGAAAACAAGGTGATATCTAATTAGCACACAGGTAAGGAATTAAGAAAATCTTTATTTAAGGGTGAAGATGTTTCTCACAAAATTGTTGACCCAATGCAACATTGAAATTCAAGCTGGAAAGATGATTTTAATATATCACTTGTACATTTTGTATTGCTCTTCTGGTGACAATGTAGTTTGTTTTTGTCAATTACCATTTTAATAATAGGGTAAAGAAAATGAAGTGGATTTTTGAAAGAAAACAATACTGTCAATATACTATTAAAACAAATTAAAATGGTAAAAGTTATTGTACTTTAAGTAAAAATAAAAGAGACAAAATATCAATCCCAGTTTTGGATTACTTTAATTAACAAAAAAAAAAATGCATATAGCAGAGGATAGTTTCAATCTGCCTACCTCTCGGTTATGGGCCCAGCATGCTTCCATTGCAGTACTCTGCTGCACATGTAAGTTCAAGAGATCCTGAAGCACTCACTCATCATGGGAAAGTACCAATGTGTTTCTTCGTTGGTTGATGGAAGAAACATCTTACAAAAACTCTCCAGATTATTGACTTTTTAAAGTTTTTCTAGGAAACGTTTTAGATGAATGCTTATTAGCCTTTGTCAGTATGGACTTTTTGCAAAGTGTCTCTGTGGCGCAATCAGTTAGTGTGTACGGTTATTAACCAAAAGGTTGGTGGTTCAATCCCACCCAGGGACCTAATTGACCTTGTTATCAGATTTTGGTGATCTTTAAGTAGACAAGTCAAAATTTCAAACCCCCTGTTATGGTGTAGGGTACCTGGCCTTCTCTGATGTAATCAGAGTTAGATTTGATTCAGTGATTTTATAAAAACAGCTAGGAAGCACAATTTAGCAGTGGGTTGCAGAGAAAAAAAATATGCTGGCAGAAAAATCCAATTGAGTGATTAAACAGCTCTTTATTTTCTGGCTTTATTTTTATGCTAACAAATTTGTTCTCTGAAAAGTGTCCACAAAGCCAAGTCTCTGATTAACACCTTTGTAAGGATGGTTTTTCACCTATTACTAAATTAAACTTGCTTCATTGGAAAGGCAGCAAGATGCATCCTCATTTCAATGTCTACTGAAATAATACAGGTTGACACCAGGAAACATTAACGCCACTGCATCCTTGCTGCTTTCTCATGTGGAAGTCTGTTTAATGTGAAAACAAGGTGATATCTAATTAGCACACAGGTAAGGAATTAAGAAAATCTTTATTTAAGGGTGAAGATGTTTCTCACAAAATCGTTGCCCCAATGCATCATTGAAATTCAAGCTGGAAAGATGATTTTAATATATCACTTGTACATTTTGTATTGCTCTTCTGGTGACAATGTAGTTTGTTTTTGTCAATTACCATTTTAATAATAGGGTAAAGAAAATTAAGTGGATTTTTGAAAGAAAACAATACTGTCAATATACTATTAAAACAAATTAAAATGGTAAAAGTTATTGTACTTTAAGTAAAAATAAAAGAGCCAAAATATCAATCCCAGTTTTGGATTACTTTAATTAACAAACAAAAAAATGCATATAGCAGAGGATAGTTTCAATCTGCCTACCTCTGGGTTATGGGCCCAGCATGCTTCCATTGCTGTACTCTGCTGCACATGTAAGTGCAAGAGATCCTGAAGCACTCACTCATCATGGGAAAGTACCAATGTGTTTCTTCGTTGGTTGATAGAAGAAACATCTTACAAAAACTCTCCAGATTATTGACTTTTTTAAGTTTTTCTAGGAAACGTTTTAGATGAATGCTTATTAGCATTTGTCAGTAAGTACTTTTTGCAAAGTGTCTCTGTGGCGCAATCAGTTAGTGTGTACGGCTATTAACCAAAAGGTTGGTGGTTCAATCCCACCCAGGGACGTAATTGACATTGTTATCAGATTTTGGTGATCTTTAAGTAGACAAGTCAAATTTCATACCCCCTGTTATGGTGTAGGGTACCAGGCCTTCTCTGATGTAATCAGAGTTAGATTTGATTCAGTGATTTTATAAAAACATCTAGGAAGCACAATTTAGGAGTGGGTTGCAGAGAAAAAGAAATATGCTGGCAAAAAAACCAAATTGCGTGATTAAACAGCTCTTCATTTTCTGGCTTTATTTTTATGCTAACAAATTTGTTCTCTGAATAGTGTCCACAAAGCCAAGTCTCTGATTAACACCTTTGTAGGGATGGTTTTTCACCTATTACTAAATTAAACTTGCTTCATTGGAAAGGCAGCAAGATGTATCCTCATTTCAATGTCTACTGAAATAATACAGGTTGACACCAGGAAACATTAACGCCACTGCATCCTTGCTGCTTTCTCATGTGGAAGTCTGTTTAATGTGAAAACAAGGTGATATCTAATTAGCACACAGGTAAGGAATTAAGAAAATCTTTATTTAAGGGTGAAGATGTTTCTCACAAAATCGTTGCCCCAATGCATCATTGAAATTCAAGCTGGAAAGATGATTTTAATATATCACTTGTACATTTTGTATTGCTCTTCTGGTGACAATGTAGTTTGTTTTTGTCAATTACCATTTTAATAATAGGGTAAAGAAAATGAAGTGGATTTTTGAAAGAAAACAATACTGTCAATATACTATTAAAACAAATTAAAATGGTAAAAGTTATTGTACTTAAAGTAAAAATAAAAGAGACAAAATATCAATCCCAGTTTTGGATTACTTTAATTAACAAACAAAAAAATGCATATAGCAGAGGATAGTTTCAATCTGCCTACCTCTGGGTTATGGGCCCAGCATGCTTCCATTACAGTACTCTGCTGCACATGTAAGTGCAAGAGATCCTGAAGCACTCACTCATCATGGGAAAGTACCAATGTGTTTCTTCGTTGGTTGATGGAAGAAACATCTTACAAAAACTCTCCAGATTATTGACTTTTTAAAGTTTTTCTAGGAAACGTTTTAGATGAATGCTTATTAGCCTTTGTCAGTATGGACTTTTGCAAAGTGTTTCTGTGGCGCAATCAGTTAGTATGTACGGCTATTAACCATAAGGTTGGTGGTTCAATCCCACCCAGGGACCTAATTGACCTTGTTATCAGATTTTGGTGATCTTTAAGTAGACAAGTCAAAATTTCAAACCCCCTGTTATGGTGTAGGGTACCTGGCCTTCTCTGATGTAATCAGAGTTAGATTTGATTCAGTGATTTTATAAAAACAGCTAGGAAGCACAATTTAGCAGTGGGTTGCAGAGAAAAAAAATATGCTGGCAGAAAAATCCAATTGAGTGATTAAACAGCTCTTCATTTTCTGGCTTTATTTTTATGCTAACAAATTTGTTCTCTGAAAAGTGTCCACAAAGCCAAGTCTCTGATTAACACCTTTGTAAGGATGGTTTTTCACCTATTACTAAATTAAACTTGCTTCATTGGAAAGGCAGCAAGATGCATCCTCATTTCAATGTCTACTGAAATAATACAAGTTGACACCAGGAAACATTAACGCCACTGCATCCTTGCTGCTTTCTCATGTGGAAGTCTGTTTAATATGAAAACAAGGTGATATCTAATTAGCACACAGGTAAGGAATTAAGAAAATCTTTATTTAAGGGTGAAGATGTTTCTCACAAAATCGTTGCCCCAATGCATCATTGAAATTCAAGCTGGAAATATGATTTTAATATATCACTTGTACATTTTGTATTGCTCTTCTGGTGACAATGTAGTTTGTTTTTGTCAATTACCATTTTAATAATAGGGTAAAGAAAATGAATTGGATTTTTGAAAGAAAACAATACTGTCAATATACTATTAAAACAAATTAAAATGGTAAAAGTTATTGTACTTTAAGTAAAAATAAAAGAGACAAAATATCAATCCCAGTTTTGGATTACTTTAATTAACAAAAAAAATGCATATAGCAGAGGATAGTTTCAATCTGCCTACCTCTGGGTTATGGGCCCAGCATGCTTCCATTGCAGTACTCTGCTGCACATGTAAGTGCAAGAGATCCTGAAGCACTCACTCATCATGGGAAAGTACCAATGTGTTTCTTCGTTGGTTGATGGAAGAAACATCTTACAAAAACTCTCCAGATTATTGACTTTTTAAAGTTTTTCTAGGAAACGTTTTAGATGAATGCTTATTAGCCTTTGTCAGTATGGACTTTTGCAAAGTGTCTATGTGGCGCAATCAGTTAGTATGTACGGCTATTAACCATAAGGCTGGTGGTTCAATCCCATCCAGGCACCTAATTGACCTTGTTATCAGATTTTGGTGATCTTTAAGTAGACAAGTCAAAATTTCAAACACCCTGTTATGGTGTAGGGTACCTGGCCTTCTCTGATGTAATCAGAGTTAGATTTGATTCAGTGATTTTATAAAAACAGCTAGGAAGCACAATTTAGCAGTGGGTTGCAGAGAAAAAAAATATGCTGGCAGAAAGATTAAACAGCTCTTCATTTTCTGGCTTTATTTTTATGCTAACAAATTTGTTCTCTGAAAAGTGTCCACAAAGCCAAGTCTCTGATTAACACCTTTGTAAGGATGGTTTTTCACCTATTACTAAATTAAACTTGCTTCATTGGAAAGGCAGCAAGATGCATCCTCATTTCAATGTCTACTAAAATAATACAAGTTGACACCAGGAAACATTAACGCCACTGCATCCTTGCTGCTTTCTCATGTGGAAGTCTGTTTTATATGAAAACAAGGTGATATCTAATTAGCACACAGGTAAGGAATTAAGAAAATCTTTATTTAAGGGTGAAGATGTTTCTCACAAAATCGTTGCCCCAATGCATCATTGAAATTCAAGCTGGAAATATGATTTTAATATATCACTTGTACATTTTGTATTGCTCTTCTGGTGACAATGTAGTTTGTTTTTGTCAATTACCATTTTAATAATAGGGTAAAGAAAATGAAGTGGATTTTTGAAAGAAAACAATACTGTCAATATACTATTAAAACAAATTAAAATGGTAAAAGTTATTGTACTTTAAGTAAAAATAAAAGAGCCAAAATATCAATCCCAGTTTTGGATTACTTTAATTAACAAACAAAAAAATGCATATAGCAGAGGATAGTTTCAACCTGCCTACCTCTGGGTTATGGGCCCAGCATGCTTCCATTGCTGTACTCTGCTGCACATGTAAGTGCAAGAGATCCTGAAGCACTCACTCATCATGGGAAAGTACCAATGTGTTTCTTCGTTGGTTGATAGAAGAAACATCTTACAAGAACTCTCCAGATTATTGACTTTTTAAGTTTTTCTAGGAAACGTTTTAGATGAATGCTTATTAGCATTTGTCAGTATGTACTTTTGCAAAGTGTCTCTGTGGCGCAATCAGTTAGTGTGTACGGCTATTAACCAAAAGGTTGGTGGTTCAATCCCACCCAGGGACGTAATTGACCTTGTTATCAGATTTTGGTGATCTTTAAGTAGACAAGTCAAATTTCATACCCCCTGTTATGGTGTAGGGTACCTGGCCTTCTCTGATGTAATCAGAGTTAGATTTGATTCAGTGATTTTATAAAAACATCTAGGAAGCACAATTTAGCAGTGGGTTGCAGAGAAAAAGAAATATGCTGGCAAAAAAATCAAATTGCGTGATTAAACAGCTCTTCATTTTCTGGCTTTATTTTTATGCTAACAAATTTGTTCTCTGAAAAGTGTCCACAAAGCCAAGTCTCTGATTAACACCTTTGTAGGGATGGTTTTTCACCTATTACTAAATTAAACTTGCTTCATTGGAAAGGCAGCAAGATGTATCCTCATTTCAATGTCTACTGAAATAATACAGGTTGACACCAGGAAACATTAACGCCACTGCATCCTTGCTGCTTTCTCATGTGGAAGTCTGTTTAATGTGAAAACAAGGTGATATCTAATTAGCACACAGGTAAGGAATTAAGAAAATCTTTATTTAAGGGTGAAGATGTTTCTCACAAAATTGTTGACCCAATGCATCATTGAAATTCAAGCTGGAAAGATGATTTTAATATATCACTTGTACATTTTGTATTGCTCTTCTGGTGACAATGTAGTTTGTTTTTGTCAATTACCATTTTAATAATAGGGTAAAGAAAATGAAGTGGATTTTTGAAAGAAAACAATACTGTCAATATACTATTAAAACAAATTAAAATGGTAAAAGTTATTGTACTTTAAGTAAAAATAAAAGAGACAAAATATCAATCCCAGTTTTGGATTACTTTAATTAACAAAAAAAATGCATATAGCAGAGGATAGTTTCAATCTGCCTACCTCTGGGTTATGGGCCCAGCATGCTTCCATTGCAGTATTCTGCTGCACATGTAAGTGCAAGAGATCCTGAAGCACTCACTCATCATGGGAAAGTACCAATGTGTTTCTTCGTTGGTTGATGGAAGAAACATCTTACAAAAACTCTCCAGATTATTGACTTTTTAAAGTTTTTCTAGGAAACGTTTTAGATGAATGCTTATTAGCCTTTGTCAGTATGGACTTTTGCAAAGTGTCTCTGTGGCGCAATCGGTTAGTGTGTTTGGCTATTAACCAAAAGGTTGGTGGTTCAATCTCACCCAGGGATGTAATTAACCTTGTGATCAAATTTTGGTGATATTTAAGTAGACAAGTCAAAATTTCAAACCTCCTCTTATGGTGTAGGGTACCTGGCCTTCTCTGATGTAATCAGAGTTAGATTTGATTCAGTGATTTTATAAAAAACAGCTAGGAAGCACAATTTAGCAGTGGGTTGCAGAGAAAAAAAATATGCTGGCAGAAAAATCCAATCGAGTGATTAAACAGCTCTTCATTTTCTGGCTTTATTTTTATGCTAACAAATTTGTTCTCTGAAAAGTGTCCACAAAGCCAAGTCTCTGATTAACACCTTTGTAAGGATGGTTTTTCACCTATTACTAAATTAAACTTGCTTCATTGGAAAGGCAGCAAGATGCATCCTCATTTCAATGTCTACTGAAATAATACAAGTTGACACCAGGAAACATTAACGCCACTGCATCCTTGCTGCTTTCTCATGTGGAAGTCTGTTTTATATGAAAACAAGGTGATATCTAATTAGCACACAGGTAAGGAATTAAGAAAATCTTTATTTAAGGGTGAAGATGTTTCTCACAAAATTGTTGACCCAATGCAACATTGAAATTCAAGCTGGAAAGATGATTTTAATATATCACTTGTACATTTTGTATTGCTCTTCTGGTGACAATGTAGTTTGTTTTTGTCAATTACCATTTTAATAATAGGGTAAAGAAAATGAAGTGGATTTTTGAAAGAAAACAATACTGTCAATATACTATTAAAACAAATTAAAATGGTAAAAGTTATTGTACTTTAAGTAAAAATAAAAGAGACAAAATATCAATCCCAGTTTTGGATTACTTTAATTAACAAAAAAAAAAATGCATATAGCAGAGGATAGTTTCAATCTGCCTACCTCTCGGTTATGAGCCCAGCATGCTTCCATTGCAGTACTCTGCTGCACATGTAAGTTCAAGAGATCCTGAAGCACTCACTCATCATGGGAAAGTACCAATGTGTTTCTTCGTTGGTTGATGGAAGAAACATCTTACAAAAACTCTCCAGATTATTGACTTTTTAAAGTTTTTCTAGGAAACGTTTTAGATGAATGCTTATTAGCCTTTGTCAGTATGGACTTTTGCAAAGTGTCTCTGTGGCGCAATCAGTTAGTATGTACGGCTATTAACCAAAAGGTTGGTGGTTCAATCCCACCCAGGGACCTAATTGACCTTGTTATCAGATTTTGGTGATCTTTAAGTAGACAAGTCAAAATTTCAAACCCCCTGTTATGGTGTAGGGTACCTGGCCTTCTCTGATGTAATCAGAGTTAGATTTGATTCAGTGATTTTATAAAAACAGCTAGGAAGCACAATTTAGCAGTGGGTTGCAGAGAAAAAAAATATGCATTGCAGAAAAATCCAATTGAGTGATTAAACAGCTCTTTATTTTCTGGCTTTATTTTTATGCTAACAAATTTGTTCTCTGAAAAGTGTCCACAAAGCCAAGTCTCTGATTAACACCTTTGTAAGGATGGTTTTTCACCTATTACTAAATTAAACTTGCTTCATTGGAAAGGCAGCAAGATGCATCCTCATTTCAATGTCTACTGAAATAATACAGGTTGACACCAGGAAACATTAACGCCACTGCATCCTTGCTGCTTTCTCATGTGGAAGTCTGTTTAATGTGAAAACAAGGTGATATCTAATTAGCACACAGGTAAGGAATTAAGAAAATCTTTATTTAAGGGTGAAGATGTTTCTCACAAAATTGTTGACCCAATGCAACATTGAAATTCAAGCTGGAAAGATGATTTTAATATATCACTTGTACATTTTGTATTGCTCTTCTGGTGACAATGTAGTTTGTTTTTGTCAATTACCATTTTAATAATAGGGTAAAGAAAATGAAGTGGATTTTTGAAAGAAAACAATACTGTCAATATACTATTAAAACAAATTAAAATGGTAAAAGTTATTGTACTTTAAGTAAAAATAAAAGAGACAAAATATCAATCCCAGTTTTGGATTACTTTAATTAACAAAAAAAATGCATATAGCAGAGGATAGTTTCAATCTGCCTACCTCTGGGTTATGGGCCCAGCATGCTTCCATTGCAGTATTCTGCTGCACATGTAAGTGCAAGAGATCCTGAAGCACTCACTCATCATGGGAAAGTACCAATGTGTTTCTTCGTTGGTTGATGGAAGAAACATCTTACAAAAACTCTCCAGATTATTGACTTTTTAAAGTTTTTCTAGGAAACGTTTTAGATGAATGCTTATTAGCCTTTGTCAGTATGGACTTTTGCAAAGTGTCTCTGTGGCGCAATCGGTTAGTGTGTTTGGCTATTAACCAAAAGGTTGGTGGTTCAAATCCCACCAAGGGACGTAATTAACCTTGTGATCAGATTTTGGTGATATTTAAGTAGACAAGTCAAAATTTCAAACCTCCTCTTATGGTGTAGGGTACCTGGCCTTCTCTGATGTAATCAGAGTTAGATTTGATTCAGTGATTTTATAAAAAACAGCTAGGAAGCACAATTTAGCAGTGGGTTGCAGAGAAAAAAAATATGCTGGCAGAAAAATCCAATCGAGTGATTAAACAGCTCTTCATTTTCTGGCTTTATTTTTATGCTAACAAATTTGTTCTCTGAAAAGTGTCCACAAAGCCAAGTCTCTGATTAACACCTTTGTAAGGATGGTTTTTCACCTATTACTAAATTAAACTTGCTTCATTGGAAAGGCAGCAAGATGCATCCTCATTTCAATGTCTACTGAAATAATACAAGTTGACACCAGGAAACATTAACGCCACTGCATCCTTGCTGCTTTCTCATGTGGAAGTCTGTTTAATGTGAAAACAAGGTGATATCTAATTAGCACACAGGTAAGGAATTAAGAAAATCTTTATTTAAGGGTGAAGATGTTTCTCACAAAATTGTTGACCCAATGCAACATTGAAATTCAAGCTGGAAAGATGATTTTAATATATCACTTGTACATTTTGTATTGCTCTTCTGGTGACAATGTAGTTTGTTTTTGTCAATTACCATTTTAATAATAGGGTAAAGAAAATGAAGTGGATTTTTGAAAGAAAACAATACTGTCAATATACTATTAAAACAAATTAAAATGGTAAAAGTTATTGTACTTTAAGTAAAAATAAAAGAGACAAAATATCAATCCCAGTTTTGGATTACTTTAACAAAAAAAAAAATGCATATAGCAGAGGATAGTTTCAATCTGCCTACCTCTCGGTTATGAGCCCAGCATGCTTCCATTGCAGTACTCTGCTGCACATGTAAGTTCAAGAGATCCTGAAGCACTCACTCATCATGGGAAAGTACCAATGTGTTTCTTCGTTGGTTGATGGAAGAAACATCTTACAAAAACTCTCCAGATTATTGACTTTTTAAAGTTTTTCTAGGAAACGTTTTAGATGAATGCTTATTAGCCTTTGTCAGTATGGACTTTTGCAAAGTGTCTCTGTGGCGCAATCAGTTAGTATGTACGGCTATTAACCAAAAGGTTGGTGGTTCAATCCCACCCAGGGACCTCATTGACCTTGTTATCAGATTTTGGTGATCTTTAAGTAGACAAGTCAAAATTTCAAACCCCCTGTTATGGTGTAGGGTACCTGGCCTTCTCTGATGTAATCAGAGTTAGATTTGATTCAGTGATTTTATAAAAACAGCTAGGAAGCACAATTTAGCAGTGGGTTGCAGAGAAAAAAAATATGCTGGCAGAAAAATCCAATTGAGTGATTAAACAGCTCTTTATTTTCTGGCTTTATTTTTATGCTAACAAATTTGTTCTCTGAAAAGTGTCCACAAAGCCAAGTCTCTGATTAACACCTTTGTAAGGATGGTTTTTCACCTATTACTAAATTAAACTTGCTTCATTGGAAAGGCAGCAAGATGCATCCTCATTTCAATGTCTACTGAAATAATACAGGTTGACACCAGGAAACATTAACGCCACTGCATCCTTGCTGCTTTCTCATGTGGAAGTCTGTTAAATGTGAAAACAAGGTGATATCTAATTAGCACACAGGTAAGGAATTAAGAAAATCTTTATTTAAGGGTGAAGATGTTTCTCACAAAATCGTTGCCCCAATGCATCATTGAAATTCAAGCTGGAAAGATGATTTTAATATATCACTTGTACATTTTGTATTGCTCTTCTGGTGACAATGTAGTTTGTTTTTGTCAATTACCATTTTAATAATAGGGTAAAGAAAATTAAGTGGATTTTTGAAAGAAAACAATACTGTCAATATACTATTAAAACAAATTAAAATGGTAAAAGTTATTGTACTTTAAGTAAAAATAAAAGAGCCAAAATATCAATCCCAGTTTTGGATTACTTTAATTAACAAACAAAAAAATGCATATAGCAGAGGATAGTTTCAATCTGCCTACCTCTGGGTTATGGGCCCAGCATGCATCCATTGCTGTACTCTGCTGCACATGTAAGTGCAAGAGATCCTGAAGCACTCACTCATCATGGGAAAGTACCAATGTGTTTCTTCGTTGGTTGATAGAAGAAACATCTTACAAAAACTCTCCAGATTATTGATTTTTTTAAGTTTTTCTAGGAAACGTTTTAGATGAATGCTTATTAGCATTTGTCAGTATGTGCTTTTGCAAAGTGTCTCTGTGGCGCAATCAGTTAGTGTGTACGGCTATTAACCAAAAGGTTGGTGGTTCAATCCCACCCAGGGACGTAATTGACCTTGTTATCAGATTTTGGTGATCTTTAAGTAGACAAGTTAAATTTCATACCCCCTGTTATGGTGCAGGGTACCTGGCCTTCTCTGATGTAATCAGAGTTAGATTTGATTCAGTGATTTTATAAAAACATCTAGGAAGCACAATTTAGCAGTGGGTTGCAGAGAAAAAGAAATATGCTGGCAAAAAAATCAAATTGCGTGATTAAACAGCTCTTCATTTTCTGGCTTTATTTTTATGCTAACAAATTTGTTCTCTGAAAAGTGTCCACAAAGCCAAGTCTCTGATTAACACCTTTGTAGGGATGGTTTTTCACCTATTACTAAATTAAACTTGCTTCATTGGAAAGGCAGCAAGATGTATCCTCATTTCAATGTCTACTGAAATAATACAGGTTGACACCAGGAAACATTAACGCCACTGCATCCTTGCTGCTTTCTCATGTGGAAGTCTGTTTAATGTGAAAACAAGGTGATATCTAATTAGCACACAGGTAAGATATTAAGAAAATCTTTATTTAAGGGTGAAGATGTTTCTCACAAAATTGTTGACCCAATGCATCATTGAAATTCAAGCTGGAAAGATGATTTTAATATATCACTTGTACATTTTGTATTGCTCTTCTGGTGACAATGTAGTTTGTTTTTGTCAATTACCATTTTAATAATAGGGTAAAGAAAATGAAGTGGATTTTTGAAAGAAAACAATACTGTCAATATACTATTAACACAAATTAAAATGGTAAAAGTTATTGTACTTTAAGTAAAAATAAAAGAGACAAAATATCAATCCCAGTTTTGGATTACTTTAATTAACAAAAAAAAATGCATATAGCAGAGGATAGTTTCAATCTGCCTACCTCTGGGTTATGAGCCCAGCATGCTTCCATTGCAGTACTCTCCTGCACATGTAAGTGCAAGAGATCATGAAGCACTCACTCATCATGGGAAAGTACCAATGTGTTTCTTCGTTGGTTGATGGAAGAAACATCTTACAAAAACTCTCCAGATTATTGACTTTTTAAAGTTTTTCTAGGAAACGTTTTAGATGAATGCTTATTAGCCTTTGTCAGTATGGACTTTTGCAAAGTGTCTCTGTGGCGCAATCGGTTAGTGTGTTTGGCTATTAACCAAAAGGTTGGTGGTTCAATCCCACCCAGGGACGTAATTAACCTTGTGATCAGATTTTGGTGATATTTAAGTAGACAAGTCAAAATTTCAAACCTCCTCTTATGGTGTAGGGTACATGGCCTTCTCTGATGTAATCAGAGTTAGATTTGATTCAGTGATTTTATAAAAAACAGCTAGGAAGCACAATTTAGCAGTGGGTTGCAGAGAAAAAAAATATGCTGGCAGAAAAATCCAATCGAGTGATTAAACAGCTCTTCATTTTCTGGCTTTATTTTTATGCTAACAAATTTGTTCTCTGAAAAGTGTCCACAAAGCCAAGTCTCTGATTAACACCTTTGTAAGGATGGTTTATCACCTATTACTAAATTAAACTTGCTTCATTGGAAAGGCAGCAAGATGCATCCTCATTTCAATGTCTACTGAAATAATACAAGTTGACACCAGGAAACATTAACGCCACTGCATCCTTGCTGCTTTCTCATGTGGAAGTCTGTTTAATGTGAAAACAAGGTGATATCTAATTAGCACACAGGTAAGGAATTAAGAAAATCTTTATTTAAGGGTGAAGATGTTTCTCACAAAATTGTTGACCCAATGCAACATTGAAATTCAAGCTGGAAAGATGATTTTAATATATCACTTGTACATTTTGTATTGCTCTTCTGGTGACAATGTAGTTTGTTTTTGTCAATTACCATTTTAATAATAGGGTAAAGAAAATGAAGTGGATTTTTGAAAGAAAACAATACTGTCAATATACTATTAAAACAAATTAAAATGGTAAAAGTTATTGTACTTTAAGTAAAAATAAAAGAGACAAAATATCAATCCCAGTTTTGGATTACTTTAATTAACAAAAAAAAAATGCATATAGCAGAGGATAGTTTCAATCTGCCTACCTCTCGGTTATGGGCCCAGCATGCTTCCATTGCAGTACTCTGCTGCACATGTAAGTTCAAGAGATCCTGAAGCACTCACTCATCATGGGAAAGTACCAATGTGTTTCTTCGTTGGTTGATGGAAGAAACATCTTACAAAAACTCTCCAGATTATTGACTTTTTAAAGTTTTTCTAGGAAACGTTTTAGATGAATGCTTATTAGCCTTTGTCAGTATGGACTTTTTGCAAAGTGTCTCTGTGGCGCAATCAGTTAGTGTGTACGGCTATTAACCAAAAGGTTGGTGGTTCAATCCCACCCAGGGACCTAATTGACCTTGTTATCAGATTTTGGTGATCTTTAAGTAGACAAGTCAAAATTTCAAACCCCCTGTTATGGTGTAGGGTACCTGGCCTTCTCTGATGTAATCAGAGTTAGATTTGATTCAGTGATTTTATAAAAACAGCTAGGAAGCAGAGAAAAAAAATATGCTGGCAGAAAAATCCAATTGAGTGATTAAACAGCTCTTTATTTTCTGGCTTTATTTTTATGCTAACAAATTTGTTCTCTGAAAAGTGTCCACAAAGCCAAGTCTCTGATTAACACCTTTGTAAGGATGGTTTTTCACCTATTACTAAATTAAACTTGCTTCATTGGAAAGGCAGCAAGATGCATCCTCATTTCAATGTCTACTGAAATAATACAGGTTGACACCAGGAAACATTAACGCCACTGCATCCTTGCTGCTTTCTCATGTGGAAGTCTGTTTAATGTGAAAACAAGGTGATATCTAATTAGCACACAGGTAAGGAATTAAGAAAATCTTTATTTAAGGGTGAAGATGTTTCTCACAAAATTGTTGACCCAATGCAACATTGAAATTCAAGCTGGAAAGATGATTTTAATATATCACTTGTACATTTTGTATTGCTCTTCTGGTGACAATGTAGTTTGTTTTTGTCAATTACCATTTTAATAATAGGGTAAAGAAAATGAAGTGGATTTTTGAAAGAAAACAATACTGTCAATATACTATTAAAACAAATTAAAATGGTAAAAGTTATTGTACTTTAAGTAAAAATAAAAGAGCCAAAATATCAATCCCAGTTTTGGATTACTTTAATTAACAAACAAAAAAATGCATATAGCAGAGGATAGTTTCAATCTGCCTACCTCTGGGTTATGGGCCCAGCATGCTTCCATTACAGTACTCTGCTGCACATGTAAGTGCAAGAGATCCTGAAGCACTCACTCATCATGGGAAAGTACCAATGTGTTTCTTCGTTGGTTGATGGAAGAAACATCTTACAAAAACTCTCCAGATTATTGACTTTTTAAAGTTTTTCTAGGAAACGTTTTAGATGAATGCTTATTAGCCTTTGTCAGTATGGACTTTTGCAAAGTGTTTCTGTGGCGCAATCAGTTAGTATGTACGGCTATTAACCATAAGGTTGGTGGTTCAATCCCACCCAGGGACCTAATTGACCTTGTTATCAGATTTTGGTGATCTTTAAGTAGACAAGTCAAAATTTCAAACCCCCTGTTATGGTGTAGGGTACCTGGCCTTCTCTGATGTAATCAGAGTTAGATTTGATTCAGTGATTTTATAAAAACAGCTAGGAAGCACAATTTAGCAGTGGGTTGCAGAGAAAAAAAATATGCTGGCAGAAAAATCCAATTGAGTGATTAAACAGCTCTTCATTTTCTGGCTTTATTTTTATGCTAACAAATTTGTTCTCTGAAAAGTGTCCACAAAGCCAAGTCTCTGATTAACACCTTTGTAAGGATGGTTTTTCACCTATTACTAAATTAAACTTGCTTCATTGGAAAGGCAGCAAGATGCATCCTCATTTCAATGTCTACTGAAATAATACAAGTTGACACCAGGAAACATTAACGCCACTGCATCCTTGCTGCTTTCTCATGTGGAAGTCTGTTTAATATGAAAACAAGGTGATATCTAATTAGCACACAGGTAAGGAATTAAGAAAATCTTTATTTAAGGGTGAAGATGTTTCTCACAAAATCGTTGCCCCAATGCATCATTGAAATTCAAGCTGGAAATATGATTTTAATATATCACTTGTACATTTTGTATTGCTCTTCTGGTGACAATGTAGTTTGTTTTTGTCAATTACCATTTTAATAATAGGGTAAAGAAAATGAATTGGATTTTTGAAAGAAAACAATACTGTCAATATACTATTAAAACAAATTAAAATGGTAAAAGTTATTGTACTTTAAGTAAAAATAAAAGAGACAAAATATCAATCCCAGTTTTGGATTACTTTAATTAACAAAAAAAATGCATATAGCAGAGGATAGTTTCAATCTGCCTACCTCTGGGTTATGGGCCCAGCATGCTTCCATTGCAGTACTCTGCTGCACATGTAAGTGCAAGAGATCCTGAAGCACTCACTCATCATGGGAAAGTACC
The DNA here is from genome assembly GCF_028390025.1 of Pseudophryne corroboree. Taxonomy (NCBI): domain Eukaryota; kingdom Metazoa; phylum Chordata; class Amphibia; order Anura; family Myobatrachidae; genus Pseudophryne; species Pseudophryne corroboree. The sequence goes on from NW_026970377.1 coordinate 123,903, forward strand.
AATGTGTTTCTTCGTTGGTTGATGGAAGAAACATCTTACAAAAACTCTCCAGATTATTGACTTTTTAAAGTTTTTCTAGGAAACGTTTTAGATGAATGCTTATTAGCCTTTGTCAGTATGGACTTTTGCAAAGTGTCTCTGTGGCGCAATCAGTTAGTATGTACAGCTATTAACCATAAGGCTGGTGGTTCAATCCCATCCAGGGACCTAATTGACCTTGTTATCAGATTTTGGTGATCTTTAAGTAGACAAGTCAAAATTTCAAACACCCTGTTATGGTGTAGGGTACCTGGCCTTCTCTGATGTAATCAGAGTTAGATTTGATTCAGTGATTTTATAAAAACAGCTAGGAAGCACAATTTAGCAGTGGGTTGCAGAGAAAAAAAATATGCTGGCAGAAAAATCCAATTGAGTGATTAAACAGCTCTTCATTTTCTGGCTTTATTTTTATGCTAACAAATTTGTTCTCTGAAAAGTGTCCACAAAGCCAAGTCTCTGATTAACACCTTTGTAAGGATGGTTTTTCACCTATTACTAAATTAAACTTGCTTCATTGGAAAGGCAGCAAGATGCATCCTCATTTCAATGTCTACTAAAATAATACAAGTTGACACCAGGAAACATTAACGCCACTGCATCCTTGCTGCTTTCTCATGTGGAAGTCTGTTTTATATGAAAACAAGGTGATATCTAATTAGCACACAGGTAAGGAATTAAGAAAATCTTTATTTAAGGGTGAAGATGTTTCTCACAAAATCGTTGCCCCAATGCATCATTGAAATTCAAGCTGGAAATATGATTTTAATATATCACTTGTACATTTTGTATTGCTCTTCTGGTGACAATGTAGTTTGTTTTTGTCAATTACCATTTTAATAATAGGGTAAAGAAAATGAAGTGGATTTTTGAAAGAAAACAATACTGTCAATATACTATTAAAACAAATTAAAATGGTAAAAGTTATTGTACTTTAAGTAAAAATAAAAGAGCCAAAATATCAATCCCAGTTTTGGATTACTTTAATTAACAAACAAAAAAATGCATATAGCAGAGGATAGTTTCAACCTGCCTACCTCTGGGTTATGGGCCCAGCATGCTTCCATTGCTGTACTCTGCTGCACATGTAAGTGCAAGAGATCCTGAAGCACTCACTCATCATGGGAAAGTACCAATGTGTTTCTTCGTTGGTTGATAGAAGAAACATCTTACAAGAACTCTCCAGATTATTGACTTTTTTAAGTTTTTCTAGGAAACGTTTTAGATGAATGCTTATTAGCATTTGTCAGTATGTACTTTTGCAAAGTGTCTCTGTGGCGCAATCAGTTAGTGTGTACGGCTATTAACCAAAAGGTTGGTGGTTCAATCCCACCCAGGGACGTAATTGACCTTGTTATCAGATTTTGGTGATCTTTAAGTAGACAAGTCAAATTTCATACCCCCTGTTATGGTGTAGGGTACCTGGCCTTCTCTGATGTAATCAGAGTTAGATTTGATTCAGTGATTTTATAAAAACATCTAGGAAGCACAATTTAGCAGTGGGTTGCAGAGAAAAAGAAATATGCTGGCAAAAAAATCAAATTGCGTGATTAAACAGCTCTTCATTTTCTGGCTTTATTTTTATGCTAACAAATTTGTTCTCTGAAAAGTGTCCACAAAGCCAAGTCTCTGATTAACACCTTTGTAGGGATGGTTTTTCACCTATTACTAAATTAAACTTGCTTCATTGGAAAGGCAGCAAGATGTATCCTCATTTCAATGTCTACTGAAATAATACAGGTTGACACCAGGAAACATTAACGCCACTGCATCCTTGCTGCTTTCTCATGTGGAAGTCTGTTTAATGTGAAAACAAGGTGATATCTAATTAGCACACAGGTAAGGAATTAAGAAAATCTTTATTTAAGGGTGAAGATGTTTCTCACAAAATTGTTGACCCAATGCATCATTGAAATTCAAGCTGGAAAGATGATTTTAATATATCACTTGTACATTTTGTATTGCTCTTCTGGTGACAATGTAGTTTGTTTTTGTCAATTACCATTTTAATAATAGGGTAAAGAAAATGAAGTGGATTTTTGAAAGAAAACAATACTGTCAATATACTATTAAAACAAATTAAAATGGTAAAAGTTATTGTACTTTAAGTAAAAATAAAAGAGACAAAATATCAATCCCAGTTTTGGATTACTTTAATTAACAAAAAAAATGCATATAGCAGAGGATAGTTTCAATCTGCCTACCTCTGGGTTATGGGCCCAGCATGCTTCCATTGCAGTATTCTGCTGCACATGTAAGTGCAAGAGATCCTGAAGCACTCACTCATCATGGGAAAGTACCAATGTGTTTCTTCGTTGGTTGATGGAAGAAACATCTTACAAAAACTCTCCAGATTATTGACTTTTTAAAGTTTTTCTAGGAAACGTTTTAGATGAATGCTTATTAGCCTTTGTCAGTATGGACTTTTGCAAAGTGTCTCTGTGGCGCAATCGGTTAGTGTGTTTGGCTATTAACCAAAAGGTTGGTGGTTCAATCTCACCCAGGGATGTAATTAACCTTGTGATCAAATTTTGGTGATATTTAAGTAGACAAGTCAAAATTTCAAACCTCCTCTTATGGTGTAGGGTACCTGGCCTTCTCTGATGTAATCAGAGTTAGATTTGATTCAGTGATTTTATAAAAAACAGCTAGGAAGCACAATTTAGCAGTGGGTTGCAGAGAAAAAAAATATGCTGGCAGAAAAATCCAATCGAGTGATTAAACAGCTCTTCATTTTCTGGCTTTATTTTTATGCTAACAAATTTGTTCTCTGAAAAGTGTCCACAAAGCCAAGTCTCTGATTAACACCTTTGTAAGGATGGTTTTTCACCTATTACTAAATTAAACTTGCTTCATTGGAAAGGCAGCAAGATGCATCCTCATTTCAATGTCTACTGAAATAATACAAGTTGACACCAGGAAACATTAACGCCACTGCATCCTTGCTGCTTTCTCATGTGGAAGTCTGTTTAATGTGAAAACAAGGTGATATCTAATTAGCACACAGGTAAGGAATTAAGAAAATCTTTATTTAAGGGTGAAGATGTTTCTCACAAAATTGTTGACCCAATGCAACATTGAAATTCAAGCTGGAAAGATGATTTTAATATATCACTTGTACATTTTGTATTGCTCTTCTGGTGACAATGTAGTTTGTTTTTGTCAATTACCATTTTAATAATAGGGTAAAGAAAATGAAGTGGATTTTTGAAAGAAAACAATACTGTCAATATACTATTAAAACAAATTAAAATGGTAAAAGTTATTGTACTTTAAGTAAAAATAAAAGAGACAAAATATCAATCCCAGTTTTGGATTACTTTTTTTTTTTTTTTAATATTTATTTATTCGAATTTTCCATATACATCAGAGAGTAAACATTGCAGAACAATCAGACATTGTACAATAACCATTACAGCCCTGGTGGGCGTGAGATCACAATAAAGGTAACCATTAATAAAGGAAATATATGCGTAGGACACCGTCATTCCGCGTATCATTATATGTTCCCATGTGGTTTAGCAGGAGCCTGAATTGTGATCGCTCCATCGTCTGACCATCCATAACAGTTGAAATGTTACAGTATAAAACATAATATACCAATTGGACAGAAAAAAAAAAAAAAAAAAAAAAAAAAGACAGAAGGGTGATGGTAAGACAAAGGGGAAAGGGAGGGGAGGGAGGGGGGAGAGAGGTATCCTAGACTTATGTTGTAAGGTACAGTCTATACCAGTGCAAGCGTATTAATCTACTTTTGTCGCCTTTTTGGTTGGATAGGCTCATAGTCGTTGAAAACTTTAGTTATATGTTGCTGAGTCTCCAAGTCAAGAGTATTTATGAATGGAGCCCATTTAGTAAAGAATGATCTGACTCCATGCGCAAGGTCCTGGCAAACATATTTCCTTTCATAATACAATAATTGTAAAAGTTTGCATTTAACGTCTCCCAGTCTAGGAGCAGTTTTTTTAATCCAGTGGAGCAATATACATTTCTTACACACCGCTAGTAGAGTGATTAATAAAGGTAAGATATTTTTCTTATTCCTGCCCAGGTCCCAATTGGAGAAATTAATACCCAGACAGGCAGCTGGGTCTGGACAGAGATGGAGATGAAGCATATCATTAGTAAATCGTATGACTTTACACCAAAACTGCCTAAGTTTGTAGCAATCCCACATACAATGCATAAAATCTGCTTTAACAGCTGTACATTTTCCACATTCACCAAGTTCTCCCTTGACCATATGTCTACGTTGATATGGGGTGATATATGCCCTATGTATAGTGCGAATATGTACCTCTTGCAAATAAGCAGATTTTAATATTTTCAGAGAGAGGGAGGAGGAAGCTGTCAAATCTTGTAATGTGGTCAGTAGAGGAATATCTGTTTTCCATTTTGATACCAATATCTCCCATTGTTTACGGCTATTAAAGGTAATAAGCAGGGCGTATAAATGTTTCACTTTATAGTTAGTGTTTAAAAGAAAGTAGAACAATTTCTCCAAAGAATCGATCTGGGCTATTGTGATTTGTGTTGTATGTAGTAGGAAGGGGGTTACTTTCTTTTTCATCAAGAAATGGCGGACTTGTAGGAACATGAATAGATGTGAGTTAGGTAACGAGAAGTGATTAGCTAACGTTTCAAAAGAAGCCAGATGGCCTCCCGGGTCAAAGACCTTGTAAGATAGATCCAGCCCCTTGGAACGCCACATTTTAAACCAAGGATTTGTTAGCGATGGGGAAAAGGAGGGATTACCCCATAAGGGGATGAAGGACGTAGTGTATGAGTCACTGTTGCAATGTTTATTAACTGCGATCCAAGTCTTGTGTGTATCTGCAAATAAGATATGAGTGCGTATTTCTGTGGGTATAAGGGAGGGTGGTGATTGTAGAAGGGCACTAGGTGAATAGGGTGCGAAAACTTCCATATCGAGAGATAGGTCAGTGTAATGAGATTTGGATAATATCCAATCTTGGATGTATCTAAAGATAACAGCGTGTGAATACATCTTTAAATCGGGATAACCCATCCCCCCCTCCTTCCTGGGCAGTATAAGTTTGGCCTTCGAAATCCTGGGGCGCTTGCCCTGCCAGAGAAATTTGGAAAATAAGGCATCTATTTTTTGCATGTCAGACTTTACCAACACAGTAGGCAACATCTGCATACAATAGAACAGCTTAGGGAAGAGAATTGAATGTATAACAGTTAGACGGCCCAGAAGGGATAGAGGAAGGTCTCTCCATGCCTCCATTTTCGTTGCTAATTTTGCTATTATAGGGTGAAAATTAGCCGAGTATAGCTTTTTTAAATCAGAACAAATTTGTATGCCCAAATATTTAATCTGTGACAATGCAATTGAAAAGGGGAAGGAAGGATCGGTCTGCAAGTCAGGGGGTATCTTACCCAGAGGTAGTATCTCTGATTTGGACAAATTGACTCGGTATCCTGAAACCAAGCCAAAAGAGTGTAGCAGATGTAGTAGAGCTGGCAAAGAGCGTTGAGGATTAGATAGAAAGATAAGAGTGTCATCTGCAAACAAGCTCACCCTCAGTTCCTCAGCTCCTACTCCTATACCAGTTATTAAAGGGGACGATCTTATTGCCACTGCTAATGGTTCTATTGCAATGGCAAACAAAAGGGGCGATAAAGGGCATCCTTGTCTCGTGCCTCTTTGTAGAGTGAATGCAGGAGAAAAGAGTCCATTGCAGACTACCTGGGAGTTAGGAGTAGAGTAGAACAGGCGGATAATATCAATGAATTGAGTAGGGAAGCCAAATTTTTCTAAAGTGCGGAACAGGTGAGGCCATAATACAAGATCGAAGGCCTTTTCCGCATCTAACGTGATTAGAATTGAAGGGGAAGAAGATGGGGTTACGACAGTAGCTTGATGTATTGCAGCTAGGACTCTTCGCACGTTCACTACTGAATGCCTCCCAGTTATAAACCCCGTTTGGTCTTTGTGGATTATAAGGGGCAAAATGGGTTTCAATCTTTCAGCTAAAATTTTTGTAAAAAGCTTATAATCAGAATTTAGCAGCGAAATAGGTCTGTATGACCCGGGGAGGGCTAGATTTCTGCCTGCTTTCGGTAAAATTTTAATAAAGGCATCCGAGAAGTGAAGAGGAAGAGACCCAGTACTGATTATATGATTAAAGCATGCAGCTAAGGGTTGGGCAACCTGTGAGTCCAACATCTTGTAAAATTCGTTAGTATAGCCGTCAGGTCCTGGGGACTTGGCAAGTTTCAATTGTTTTATAGCTAATAAGATTTCTGCAGTGGTAATGGGTGCAGTTAAGGATGAACAAAGAGAGTCAGGGAGCTGAGGAAGTGAGAGCGAGTCCCAATAGGCAAAGGGAAATTGAGAAGAGGGGGAGGGAAGAGGGGGGTCAGTAGTAGTAGGAGAGGAGGTTAGATCAGGATTCTCTGCTGGTACAGAATAGAGGGTTTCATAGAAGGACTTCATGACTTCTGCAATTTGTTTATCTGAAGTGGTGAGAGATCCATCCGCTTGTAACAGCGGGTGGACCACAGACTGGCCCCTTGAACCCTGTAACAGGTTGGTCAAAAGCCGTCCTGTTTTATTACCAAATTTATAAAACTTAGCGTTAACTTGAAAGTGGTGGTGATCACCACTTTTTTGTAATAATTCACTGAAATGCAATTTGGCTGATAGGTAGGAAGTTTTATGTTCTGGGGAAGGGGATAATTTATAGGTCTGAAAGGCATTAGATAGATTAGCTTGCAGTTCTAGGTAGGAGGCATTACGTTGTTTTTTAAGGGAAGACACATAGGCAATCAATTTACCCCTAATTACAGTCTTGGCAGCCTGCCAGAAGACTGTGGGATTGGAACTCGCATATGCCTCATTCTCACTCAGATACTCCCCCCACCAAGTCTCCAGTTGAGACTTCAGATATTGAGATTGCACTAAGTGGGAAGGGAATCTCCAAGTGGGAACAGAGCTCCCCGTCTTTCCAAAACTCACCACCATGTGAACCAAACCATGATCCGCTACAACAGGGGGCTCCATTTCCACCGATTCTATTCTCGGAAAAAACTGTTCCGCTACCAGGATATAATCAATTCTTGACCACGTGTTATGAGTCAGAGAGAGGCATGAATATTCCCTCTCTATAGGGTGCGTAGCCCTCCAAGTGTCTATTAAGTTAAGTGTCTTAAGAAAAAAAGGTATACCAATTTTAGGCAGTGTCATTTCTCGTTTCGGAGGGGGAGTCCTGTCCAGGAAGGAAGATGAGAGTAAGTTAAAGTCACCGCAGACTACCAATGTGGCAGGATCCAAAACATGCAATCTTGCTATCAGGGAGGTGAAGAAGGTTTTGCTATATACATTTGGTGCATAGATATTGCATATATGAAAGACCACACCTCGGAAATCTAGCTTCACTATTAAAACCCTGCCCTCCGTATCAGAATCCATATTAGACACATTAATATTTAGGGATTTCTTAGCTAATATCACCACACCCCGTGATTTATTATTATAGGATGAAGAACCCAATACTCCCCAGCCCATCATGTTCAATTTTTTAACCTCTTCGGGCTGTAGATGTGTTTCTTGCAGGCAGATTACATCTATCATATGTTTATTTAAATATGTCAAGAGACGCCGCCTTTTGGCAGGAGTGTGTATACCCCGTACATTAAGAGACCCAACCTTAAGAGACATCATAACACAGGTAGGGAATCATCACTCTAAACACCAGCACTTTTAAACCTAGTCTAGGAAGGGATGGGGAGGGATCACACATGAGGGACAAGCAGACATTAAAAATAAAAACATATAAACCGATAAAGAACATAAGAAAAACAGATACAAGCCACCATGAGCAGCAACTATTCATCTTCCACTTAGACTTCCAGTGGGAATCCAGGCCTCGTGCAGCCAGTGCTCCGAGGGCTGAATTCTGTAGTAACGACAATGAAAATAAGACCCTACGGCTCGGTCTCCGCTCAGAACACCACCCCTTGTAACTATTAACCATTTGTCCCTATCTACTCAGGGCACGGACTTAAGCACATTGAAACTCAGGGATACAACATATTGCTTTAGATAACAACGTAAAGGAACAATAATGTGTCAGCATATGAGCAGTAAATTTTACTGGTGCGTTATTACTCAGGGGACAGTTTGTTTGTTGGTTTGTTTGATTTCTCGTTATCGCCCCTTATAGACAAATGCAGCCTGACTTGACTCAGTCATCTGGGGCCTGGGACAGATCCATATTATTTCTCCCCTCAGCTTCCTCTTTGAGAAATGCCTCCGCGTCAGCAGGTGTGGTAAACTCGGAAAATTCTGCACCAGTGTAGATGCGTAGGCGCGCCGGGAATAGCATCATGAATCTTCGGTTAGATTTAGCAAGCATGGAACAGATTGGGGAAAAGGCACGTCGCAGTCTCGATAGCTCGACAGAAAAGTCTTGGAAAATACGTAGAGAATGCCCTTCCCATAAAATAGGGTTATATTTGCGGGACGCCTTCCAAATCGCCAATGTATGCAGATAGTTCAATGTCTTAAAGATCACCACTCTTGGACGTTGAGAAGAGTCTCTGGCCAGATCTCCCAAACGGTGCACTCTTTCAATCACCATGTCAGCACAGTCCCTGTCTATCTTTAACAGAGCGGGGAGTGTAGTATGGACAAAGTGCTCTAAGGCGGCCCCTTTAAGTGTTTCAGGCAGGCCAATGATTCTTAAATTATTTCTTCTGGTTCTGTTTTCGATGCTATCTATCTTCTCTGATAGACGTTTATTATCTAGAACCAGAGCGGAGATAGTTTTCTGTAGCCCTGTTACATTGTCAGTGTTGTCACTAATGCGCTGCTCAGCTTCAGTCATCCTGCCAGCCAAGTTTTTTATCTGTGTTGTTATGTCCACCACAGCTTTTTGCAATAATGGCGCCATTGCCTCCTGCAACGCCAGTACCATGTCCTCATGTGCAGAGGAGTGTGTAGGTATACTAGATTTAGAGTCCCCCGTGCTAGCCGCCGCTGCAATGGGTTTTTTACTGACCGGAGTTCCAGGGGCTGTATCGGCGTCCGGCGCCATGTTGTGTTCCCCCCTGCGCTTCTCCTGTCTCGGTGGCTGTGGCGGAAGGAGCGTCTTCGGGGCGGCTGGTGACGCTAAAAATTTCTCCATAGTCTCCTCTGTCCGTCGAGGGGACCGGGAGCGGTGTTTCCCCGATGCTGACAGCGTGTTTGCGGTAAGGGGTCAGTGTTGAGAGCGGAGCCGCGAGGAGAAGCTGCTCACTCTCCCATGCCGGAACCGGAAGTCCCAGTTTTGGATTACTTTAATTAACAAAAAAAAAAATGCATATAGCAGAGGATAGTTTCAATCTGCCTACCTCTCGGTTATGAGCCCAGCATGCTTCCATTGCAGTACTCTGCTGCACATGTAAGTTCAAGAGATCCTGAAGCACTCACTCATCATGGGAAAGTACCAATGTGTTTCTTCGTTGGTTGATGGAAGAAACATCTTACAAAAACTCTCCAGATTATTGACTTTTTAAAGTTTTTCTAGGAAACGTTTTAGATGAATGCTTATTAGCCTTTGTCAGTATGGACTTTTGCAAAGTGTCTCTGTGGCGCAATCAGTTAGTATGTACGGCTATTAACCAAAAGGTTGGTGGTTCAATCCCACCCAGGGACCTAATTGACCTTGTTATCAGATTTTGGTGATCTTTAAGTAGACAAGTCAAAATTTCAAACCCCCTGTTATGGTGTAGGGTACCTGGCCTTCTCTGATGTAATCAGAGTTAGATTTGATTCAGTGATTTTATAAAAACAGCTAGGAAGCACAATTTAGCAGTGGGTTGCAGAGAAAAAAAATATGCTGGCAGAAAAATCCAATTGAGTGATTAAACAGCTCTTTATTTTCTGGCTTTATTTTTATGCTAACAAATTTGTTCTCTGAAAAGTGTCCACAAAGCCAAGTCTCTGATTAACACCTTTGTAAGGATGGTTTTTCACCTATTACTAAATTAAACTTGCTTCATTGGAAAGGCAGCAAGATGCATCCTCATTTCAATGTCTACTGAAATAATACAGGTTGACACCAGGAAACATTAACGCCACTGCATCCTTGCTGCTTTCTCATGTGGAAGTCTGTTAAATGTGAAAACAAGGTGATATCTAATTAGCACACAGGTAAGGAATCAAGAAAATCTTTATTTAAGGGTGAAGATGTTTCTCACAAAATCGTTGCCCCAATGCATCATTGAAATTCAAGCTGGAAAGATGATTTTAATATATCACTTGTACATTTTGTATTGCTCTTCTGGTGACAATGTAGTTTGTTTTTGTCAATTACCATTTTAATAATAGGGTAAAGAAAATGAAGTGGATTTTTGAAAGAAAACAATACTGTCAATATACTATTAACACAAATTAAAATGGTAAAAGTTATTGTACTTTAAGTAAAAATAAAAGAGACAAAATATCAATCCCAGTTTTGGATTACTTTAATTAACAAAAAAAATGCATATAGCAGAGGATAGTTTCAATCTGCCTACCTCTGGGTTATGAGCCCAGCATGCTTCCATTGCAGTACTCTCCTGCACATGTAAGTGCAAGAGATCATGAAGCACTCACTCATCATGGGAAAGTACCAATGTGTTTCTTCGTTGGTTGATGGAAGAAACATCTTACAAAAACTCTCCAGATTATTGACTTTTTAAAGTTTTTCTAGGAAACGTTTTAGATGAATGCTTATTAGCCTTTGTCAGTATGGACTTTTGCAAAGTGTCTCTGTGGCGCAATCGGTTAGTGTGTTTGGCTATTAACCAAAAGGTTGGTGGTTCAATCCCACCCAGGGACGTAATTAACCTTGTGATCAGATTTTGGTGATATTTAAGTAGACAAGTCAAAATTTCAAACCTCCTCTTATGGTGTAGGGTACATGGCCTTCTCTGATGTAATCAGAGTTAGATTTGATTCAGTGATTTTATAAAAAACAGCTAGGAAGCACAATTTAGCAGTGGGTTGCAGAGAAAAAAAATATGCTGGCAGAAAAATCCAATTGAGTGATTAAACAGCTCTTCATTTTCTGGCTTTATTTTTATGCTAACAAATTTGTTCTCTGAAAAGTGTCCACAAAGCCAAGTCTCGGATTAACACCTTTGTAGGGATGGTTTTTCACCTATTACTAAATTAAACTTGCTTCATTGGAAAGGCAGCAAGATGTATCCTCATTTCAATGTCTACTGAAATAATACAGGTTGACACCAGGAAACATTAACGCCACTGCATCCTTGCTGCTTTCTCATGTGGAAGTCTGTTTAATGTGAAAACAAGGTGATATCTAATTAGCACACAGGTAAGGAATTAAGAAAATCTTTATTTAAGGGTGAAGATGTTTCTCACAAAATTGTTGACCCAATGCATCATTGAAATTCAAGCTGGAAAGTTGATTTTAATATATCACTTGTACATTTTGTATTGCTCTTCTGGTGACAATGTAGTTTGTTTTTGTCAATTACCATTTTAATAATAGGGTAAAGAAAATGAAGTGGATTTTTGAAAGAAAACAATACTGTCAATATACTATTAAAACAAATTAAAATGGTAAAAGTTATTGTACTTTAAGTAAAAATAAAAGAGCCAAAATATCAATCCCAGTTTTGGATTACTTTAATTAACAAACAAAAAAATGCATATAGCAGAGGATAGTTTCAATCTGCCTACCTCTGGGTTATGGGCCCAGCATGCTTCCATTGCTGTACTCTGCTGCACATGTAAGTGCAAGAGATCATGAAGCACTCACTCATCATGGGAAAGTACCAATGTGTTTCTTCGTTGGTTGATGGAAGAAACATCTTACAAAAACTCTCCAGATTATTGACTTTTTAAAGTTTTTCTAGGAAACGTTTTAGATGAATGCTTATTAGCCTTTGTCAGTATGGACTTTTGCAAAGTGTCTCTGTGGCGCAATCGGTTAGTGTGTTTGGCTATTAACCAAAAGGTTGGTGGTTCAATCCCACCCAGGGACGTAATTAACCTTGTGATCAGATTTTGGTGATATTTAAGTAGACAAGTCAAAATTTCAAACCTCCTCTTATGGTGTAGGGTACATGGCCTTCTCTGATGTAATCAAAGTTAGATTTGATTCAGTGATTTTATAAAAAACAGCTAGGAAGCACAATTTAGCAGTGGGTTGCAGAGAAAAAAAATATGCTGGCAGAAAAATCCAATCGAGTGATTAAACAGCTCTTCATTTTCTGGCTTTATTTTTATGCTAACAAATTTGTTCTCTGAAAAGTGTCCACAAAGCCAAGTCTCTGATTAACACCTTTGTAAGGATGGTTTATCACCTATTACTAAATTAAACTTGCTTCATTGGAAAGGCAGCAATATGCATCCTCATTTCAATGTCTACTGAAATAATACAAGTTGACACCAGGAAACATTAACGCCACTGCATCCTTGCTGCTTTCTCATGTGGAAGTCTGTTTAATGTGAAAACAAGGTGATATCTAATTAGCACACAGGTAAGGAATTAAGAAAATCTTTATTTAAGGGTGAAGATGTTTCTCACAAAATTGTTGACCCAATGCAACATTGAAATTCAAGCTGGAAAGATGATTTTAATATATCACTTGTACATTTTGTATTGCTCTTCTGGTGACAATGTAGTTTGTTTTTGTCAATTACCATTTTAATAATAGGGTAAAGAAAATGAAGTGGATTTTTGAAAGAAAACAATACTGTCAATACACTATTAAAACAAATTAAAATGGTAAAAGTTATTGTACTTTAAGTAAAAATAAAAGAGACAAAATATCAATCCCAGTTTTGGATTACTTTAATTAACAAAAAAAAAAATGCATATAGCAGAGGATAGTTTCAATCTGCCTACCTCTCGGTTATGAGCCCAGCATGCTTCCATTGCAGTACTCTGCTGCACATGTAAGTTCAAGAGATCCTGAAGCACTCACTCATCATGGGAAAGTACCAATGTGTTTCTTCGTTGGTTGATGGAAGAAACATCTTACAAAAACTCTCCAGATTATTGACTTTTTAAAGTTTTTCTAGGAAACGTTTTAGATGAATGCTTATTAGCCTTTGTCAGTATGGACTTTTTGCAAAGTGTCTCTGTGGCGCAATCAGTTAGTGTGTACGGCTATTAACCAAAAGGTTGGTGGTTCAATCCCACCTAGGGACCTAATTGACCTTGTTATCAGATTTTGGTGATCTTTAAGTAGACAAGTCATAATTTCAAACCCCCTGTTATGGTGTAGGGTACCTGGCCTTCTCTGATGTAATCAGAGTTAGATTTGATTCAGTGATTTTATAAAAACAGCTAGGAAGCACAATTTAGCAGTGGGTTGCAGAGAAAAAAAATATGCTGGCAGAAAAATCCAATTGAGTGATTAAACAGCTCTTTATTTTCTGGCTTTATTTTTATGCTAACAAATTTGTTCTCTGAAAAGTGTCCACAAAGCCAAGTCTCTGATTAACACCTTTGTAAGGATGGTTTTTCACCTATTACTAAATTAAACTTGCTTCATTGGAAAGGCAGCAAGATGCATCCTCATTTCAATGTCTACTGAAATAATACAGGTTGACACCAGGAAACATTAACGCCACTGCATCCTTGCTGCTTTCTCATGTGGAAGTCTGTTTAATGTGAAAACAAGGTGATATCTAATTAGCACACAGGTAAGGAATTAAGAAAATCTTTATTTAAGGGTGAAGATGTTTCTCACAAAATCGTTGCCCCAATGCATCATTGAAATTCAAGCTGGAAAGATGATTTTAATATATCACTTGTACATTTTGTATTGCTCTTCTGGTGACAATGTAGTTTGTTTTTGTCAATTACCATTTTAATAATAGGGTAAAGAAAATGAAGTGGATTTTTGAAAGAAAACAATACTGTCAATATACTATTAAAACAAATTAAAATGGTAAAAGTTATTGTACTTTAAGTAAAAATAAAAGAGACAAAATATCAATCCCAGTTTTGGATTACTTTAATTAACAAACAAAAAAATGCATATAGCAGAGGATAGTTTCAATCTGCCTACCTCTGGGTTATGGGCCCAGCATGCTTCCATTGCTGTACTCTGCTGCACATGTAAGTGCAAGAGATCCTGAAGCACTCACTCATCATGGGAAAGTACCAATGTGTTTCTTCGTTGGTTGATAGAAGAAACATCTTACAAAAACTCTCCAGATTATTGACTTTTTTAAGTTTTTCTAGGAAACGTTTTAGATGAATGCTTATTAGCATTTGTCAGTAAGTACTTTTTGCAAAGTGTCTCTGTGGCGCAATCAGTTAGTGTGTACGGCTATTAACCAAAAGGTTGGTGGTTCAATCCCACCCAGGGACGTAATTGACATTGTTATCAGATTTTGGTGATCTTTAAGTAGACAAGTCAAATTTCATACCCCCTGTTATGGTGTAGGGTACCTGGCCTTCTCTGATGTAATCAGAGTTAGATTTGATTCAGTGATTTTATAAAAACATCTAGGAAGCACAATTTAGGAGTGGGTTGAAGAGAAAAAGAAATATGCTGGCAAAAAAACCAAATTGCGTGATTAAACAGCTCTTCATTTTCTGGCTTTATTTTTATGCTAACAAATTTGTTCTCTGAAAAGTGTCCACAAAGCCAAGTCTCTGATTAACACCTTTGTAGGGATGGTTTTTCACCTATTACTAAATTAAACTTGCTTCATTGGAAAGGCAGCAAGATGTATCCTCATTTCAATGTCTACTGAAATAATACAGGTTGACACCAGGAAACATTAACGCCACTGCATCCTTGCTGCTTTCTCATGTGGAAGTCTGTTTAATGTGAAAACAAGGTGATATCTAATTAGCACACAGGTAAGGAATTAAGAAAATCTTTATTTAAGGGTGAAGATGTTTCTCACAAAATCGTTGCCCCAATGCATCATTGAAATTCAAGCTGGAAAGATGATTTTAATATATCACTTGTACATTTTGTATTGCTCTTCTGGTGACAATGTAGTTTGTTTTTGTCAATTACCATTTTAATAATAGGGTAAAGAAAATGAAGTGGATTTTTGAAAGAAAACAATACTGTCAATATACTATTAAAACAAATTAAAATGGTAAAAGTTATTGTACTTAAAGTAAAAATAAAAGAGACAAAATATCAATCCCAGTTTTGGATTACTTTAATTAACAAAAAAAATGCATATAGCAGAGGATAGTTTCAATCTGCCTACCTCTGGGTTATGGGCCCAGCATGCTTCCATTGCAGTACTCTGCTGCACATGTAAGTGCAAGAGATCCTGAAGCACTCACTCATCATGGGAAAGTACCAATGTGTTTCTTCGTTGGTTGATGGAAGAAACATCTTACAAAAACTCTCCAGATTATTGACTTTTTAAAGTTTTTCTAGGAAACGTTTTAGATGAATGCTTATTAGCCTTTGTCAGTATGGACTTTTGCAAAGTGTCTCTGTGGCGCAATCAGTTAGTATGTACGGCTATTAACCATAAGGTTGTTGGTTCAATCCCATCCAGGGACCTAATTGACCTTGTTATCAGATTTTGGTGATCTTTAAGTAGACAAGTCAAAATTTCAAACCCCCTGTTATGGTGTAGGGTACCTGGCCTTCTCTGATGTAATCAGAGTTAGATTTGATTCAGTGATTTTATAAAAAACATCTAGGAAGCACAATTTAGCAGTGGGTTGCAGAGAAAAAGAAATATGCTGGCAAAAAAATCAAATTGCGTGATTAAAGAGCTCTTCATTTTCTGGCTTTATTTTTATGCTAACAAATTTGTTCTCTGAAAAGTGTCCACAAAGCCAAGTCTCTGATTAACACCTTTGTAGGGATGGTTTTTCACCTATTACTAAATTAAACTTGCTTCATTGGAAAGGCAGCAAGATGTATCCTCATTTCAATGTCTACTGAAATAATACAGGTTGACACCAGGAAACATTAACGCCACTGCATCCTTGCTGCTTTCTCATGTGGAAGTCTGTTTAATGTGAAAACAAGGTGATATCTAATTAGCACACAGGTAAGGAATTAAGAAAATCTTTATTTAAGGGTGAAGATGTTTCTCACAAAATTGTTGACCCAATGCATCATTGAAATTCAAGCTGGAAAGATGATTTTAATATATCACTTGTACATTTTGTATTGCTCTTCTGGTGACAATGTAGTTTGTTTTTGTCAATTACCATTTTAATAATAGGGTAAAGAAAATGAAGTGGATTTTTGAAAGAAAACAATACTGTCAATATACTATTAAAACAAATTAAAATGGTAAAAGTTATTGTACTTTAAGTAAAAATAAAAGAGACAAAATATCAATCCCAGTTTTGGATTACTTTAATTAACAAAAAAAAATGCATATAGCAGAGGATAGTTTCAATCTGCCTACCTCTGGGTTATGAGCCCAGCATGCTTCCATTGCAGTACTCTCCTGCACATGTAAGTGCAAGAGATCATGAAGCACTCACTCATCATGGGAAAGTACCAATGTGTTTCTTCGTTGGTTGATGGAAGAAACATCTTACAAAAACTCTCCAGATTATTGACTTTTTAAAGTTTTTCTAGGAAACGTTTTAGATGAATGCTTATTAGCCTTTGTCAGTATGGACTTTTGCAAAGTGTCTCTGTGGCGCAATCG
Source organism: Pseudophryne corroboree (assembly GCF_028390025.1). NCBI lineage: Eukaryota > Metazoa > Chordata > Amphibia > Anura > Myobatrachidae > Pseudophryne > Pseudophryne corroboree. Next base: position 140,566 of record NW_026970377.1, read on the forward strand.
GTTAGTGTGTTTGGCTATTAACCAAAAGGTTGGTGGTTCAATCCCACCCAGGGACGTAATTAACCTTGTGATCAGATTTTGGTGATATTTAAGTAGACAAGTCAAAATTTCAAACCTCCTCTTATGGTGTAGGGTACATGGCCTTCTCTGATGTAATCAGAGTTAGATTTGATTCAGTGATTTTATAAAAAACAGCTAGGAAGCACAATTTAGCAGTGGGTTGCAGAGAAAAAAAATATGCTGGCAGAAAAATCCAATTGAGTGATTAAACAGCTCTTCATTTTCTGGCTTTATTTTTATGCTAACAAATTTGTTCTCTGAAAAGTGTCCACAAAGCCAAGTCTCGGATTAACACCTTTGTAGGGATGGTTTTTCACCTATTACTAAATTAAACTTGCTTCATTGGAAAGGCAGCAAGATGTATCCTCATTTCAATGTCTACTGAAATAATACAGGTTGACACCAGGAAACATTAACGCCACTGCATCCTTGCTGCTTTCTCATGTGGAAGTCTGTTTAATGTGAAAACAAGGTGATATCTAATTAGCACACAGGTAAGGAATTAAGAAAATCTTTATTTAAGGGTGAAGATGTTTCTCACAAAATTGTTGACCCAATGCATCATTGAAATTCAAGCTGGAAAGATGATTTTAATATATCACTTGTACATTTTGTATTGCTCTTCTGGTGACAATGTAGTTTGTTTTTGTCAATTACCATTTTAATAATAGGGTAAAGAAAATGAAGTGGATTTTTGAAAGAAAACAATACTGTCAATATACTATTAAAACAAATTAAAATGGTAAAAGTTATTGTACTTTAAGTAAAAATAAAAGAGCCAAAATATCAATCCCAGTTTTGGATTACTTTAATTAACAAACAAAAAAATGCATATAGCAGAGGATAGTTTCAATCTGCCTACCTCTGGGTTATGGGCCCAGCATGCTTCCATTGCTGTACTCTGCTGCACATGTAAGTGCAAGAGATCATGAAGCACTCACTCATCATGGGAAAGTACCAATGTGTTTCTTCGTTGGTTGATGGAAGAAACATCTTACAAAAACTCTCCAGATTATTGACTTTTTAAAGTTTTTCTAGGAAACGTTTTAGATGAATGCTTATTAGCCTTTGTCAGTATGGACTTTTGCAAAGTGTCTCTGTGGCGCAATCGGTTAGTGTGTTTGGCTATTAACCAAAAGGTTGGTGGTTCAATCCCACCCAGGGACGTAATTAACCTTGTGATCAGATTTTGGTGATATTTAAGTAGACAAGTCAAAATTTCAAACCTCCTCTTATGGTGTAGGGTACATGGCCTTCTCTGATGTAATCAGAGTTAGATTTGATTCAGTGATTTTATAAAAAACAGCTAGGAAGCACAATTTAGCAGTGGGTTGCAGAGAAAAAAAATATGCTGGCAGAAAAATCCAATCGAGTGATTAAACAGCTCTTCATTTTCTGGCTTTATTTTTATGCTAACAAATTTGTTCTCTGAAAAGTGTCCACAAAGCCAAGTCTCTGATTAACACCTTTGTAAGGATGGTTTATCACCTATTACTAAATTAAACTTGCTTCATTGGAAAGGCAGCAATATGCATCCTCATTTCAATGTCTACTGAAATAATACAAGTTGACACCAGGAAACATTAACGCCACTGCATCCTTGCTGCTTTCTCATGTGGAAGTCTGTTTAATGTGAAAACAAGGTGATATCTAATTAGCACACAGGTAAGGAATTAAGAAAATCTTTATTTAAGGGTGAAGATGTTTCTCACAAAATTGTTGACCCAATGCAACATTGAAATTCAAGCTGGAAAGATGATTTTAATATATCACTTGTACATTTTGTATTGCTCTTCTGGTGACAATGTAGTTTGTTTTTGTCAATTACCATTTTAATAATAGGGTAAAGAAAATGAAGTGGATTTTTGAAAGAAAACAATACTGTCAATACACTATTAAAACAAATTAAAATGGTAAAAGTTATTGTACTTTAAGTAAAAATAAAAGAGACAAAATATCAATCCCAGTTTTGGATTACTTTAATTAACAAAAAAAAAATGCATATAGCAGAGGATAGTTTCAATCTGCCTACCTCTCGGTTATGAGCCCAGCATGCTTCCATTGCAGTACTCTGCTGCACATGTAAGTTCAAGAGATCCTGAAGCACTCACTCATCATGGGAAAGTACCAATGTGTTTCTTCGTTGGTTGATGGAAGAAACATCTTACAAAAACTCTCCAGATTATTGACTTTTTAAAGTTTTTCTAGGAAACGTTTTAGATGAATGCTTATTAGCCTTTGTCAGTATGGGCTTTTTGCAAAGTGTCTCTGTGGCGCAATCAGTTAGTGTGTACGGCTATTAACCAAAAGGTTGGTGGTTCAATCCCACCTAGGGACCTAATTGACCTTGTTATCAGATTTTGGTGATCTTTAAGTAGACAAGTCATAATTTCAAACCCCCTGTTATGGTGTAGGGTACCTGGCCTTCTCTGATGTAATCAGAGTTAGATTTGATTCAGTGATTTTATAAAAACAGCTAGGAAGCACAATTTAGCAGTGGGTTGCAGAGAAAAAAAATATGCTGGCAGAAAAATCCAATTGAGTGATTAAACAGCTCTTTATTTTCTGGCTTTATTTTTATGCTAACAAATTTGTTCTCTGAAAAGTGTCCACAAAGCCAAGTCTCTGATTAACACCTTTGTAAGGATGGTTTTTCACCTATTACTAAATTAAACTTGCTTCATTGGAAAGGCAGCAAGATGCATCCTCATTTCAATGTCTACTGAAATAATACAGGTTGACACCAGGAAACATTAACGCCACTGCATCCTTGCTGCTTTCTCATGTGGAAGTCTGTTTAATGTGAAAACAAGGTGATATCTAATTAGCACACAGGTAAGGAATTAAGAAAATCTTTATTTAAGGGTGAAGATGTTTCTCACAAAATTGTTGACCCAATGCATCATTGAAATTCAAGCTGGAAAGATGATTTTAATATATCACTTGTACATTTTGTATTGCTCTTCTGGTGACAATGTAGTTTGTTTTTGTCAATTACCATTTTAATAATAGGGTAAAGAAAATGAAGTGGATTTTTGAAAGAAAACAATACTGTCAATATACTATTAAAACAAATTAAAATGGTAAAAGTTATTGTACTTTAAGTAAAAATAAAAGAGCCAAAATATCAATCCCAGTTTTGGATTACTTTAATTAACAAACAAAAAAATGCATATAGCAGAGGATAGTTTCAATCTGCCTACCTCTGGGTTATGGGCCCAGCATGCTTCCATTGCTGTACTCTGCTGCACATGTAAGTGCAAGAGATCCTGAAGCACTCACTCATCATGGGAAAGTACCAATGTGTTTCTTCGTTGGTTGATAGAAGAAACATCTTACAAAAACTCTCCAGATTATTGACTTTTTTAAGTTTTTCTAGGAAACGTTTTAGATGAATGCTTATTAGCATTTGTCAGTAAGTACTTTTTGCAAAGTGTCTCTGTGGCGCAATCAGTTAGTGTGTACGGCTATTAACCAAAAGGTTGGTGGTTCAATCCCACCCAGGGACGTAATTGACATTGTTATCAGATTTTGGTGATCTTTAAGTAGACAAGTCAAATTTCATACCCCCTGTTATGGTGTAGGGTACCTGGCCTTCTCTGATGTAATCAGAGTTAGATTTGATTCAGTGATTTTATAAAAACATCTAGGAAGCACAATTTAGGAGTGGGTTGAAGAGAAAAAGAAATATGCTGGCAAAAAAACCAAATTGCGTGATTAAACAGCTCTTCATTTTCTGGCTTTATTTTTATGCTAACAAATTTGTTCTCTGAAAAGTGTCCACAAAGCCAAGTCTCTGATTAACACCTTTGTAGGGATGGTTTTTCACCTATTACTAAATTAAACTTGCTTCATTGGAAAGGCAGCAAGATGTATCCTCATTTCAATGTCTACTGAAATAATACAGGTTGACACCAGGAAACATTAACGCCACTGCATCCTTGCTGCTTTCTCATGTGGAAGTCTGTTTAATGTGAAAACAAGGTGATATCTAATTAGCACACAGGTAAGGAATTAAGAAAATCTTTATTTAAGGGTGAAGATGTTTCTCACAAAATCGTTGCCCCAATGCATCATTGAAATTCAAGCTGGAAAGATGATTTTAATATATCACTTGTACATTTTGTATTGCTCTTCTGGTGACAATGTAGTTTGTTTTTGTCAATTACCATTTTAATAATAGGGTAAAGAAAATGAAGTGGATTTTTGAAAGAAAACAATACTGTCAATATACTATTAAAACAAATTAAAATGGTAAAAGTTATTGTACTTAAAGTAAAAATAAAAGAGACAAAATATCAATCCCAGTTTTGGATTACTTTAATTAACAAACAAAAAAATGCATATAGCAGAGGATAGTTTCAATCTGCCTACCTCTGGGTTATGGGCCCAGCATGCTTCCATTGCAGTACTCTGCTGCACATGTAAGTGCAAGAGATCCTGAAGCACTCACTCATCATGGGAAAGTACCAATGTGTTTCTTCGTTGGTTGATGGAAGAAACATCTTACAAAAACTCTCCAGATTATTGACTTTTTAAAGTTTTTCTAGGAAACGTTTTAGATGAATGCTTATTAGCCTTTGTCAGTATGGACTTTTGCAAAGTGTTTCTGTGGCGCAATCAGTTAGTATGTATGGCTATTAACTATAAGGTTGGTGGTTCAATCCCACCCAGGGACCTAATTGACCTTGTTATCAGATTTTGGTGATCTTTAAGTAGACAAGTCAAAATTTCAAACCCCCTGTTATGGTGTAGGGTACCTGGCCTTCTCTGATGTAATCAGAGTTAGATTTGATTCAGTGATTTTATAAAAACAGCTAGGAAGCACAATTTAGCAGTGGGTTGCAGAGAAAAAAAATATGCTGGCAGAAAAATCCAATTGAGTGATTAAACAGCTCTTCATTTTCTGGCTTTATTTTTATGCTAACAAATTTGTTCTCTGAAAAGTGTCCACAAAGCCAAGTCTCTGATTAACACCTTTGTAAGGATGGTTTTTCACCTATTACTAAATTAAACTTGCTTCATTGGAAAGGCAGCAAGATGCATCCTCATTTCAATGTCTACTGAAATAATACAAGTTGACACCAGGAAACATTAACGCCACTGCATCCTTGCTGCTTTCTCATGTGGAAGTCTGTTTAATATGAAAACAAGGTGATATCTAATTAGCACACAGGTAAGGAATTAAGAAAATCTTTATTTAAGGGTGAAGATGTTTCTCACAAAATCGTTGCCCCAATGCATCATTGAAATTCAAGCTGGAAATATGATTTTAATATATCACTTGTACATTTTGTATTGCTCTTCTGGTGACAATGTAGTTTGTTTTTGTCAATTACCATTTTAATAATAGGGTAAAGAAAATGAAGTGGATTTTTGAAAGAAAACAATACTGTCAATATACTATTAAAACAAATTAAAGTGGTAAAAGTTATTGTACTTTAAGTAAAAATAAAAGAGACAAAATATCAATCCCAGTTTTGGATTACTTTAATTAACAAAAAAAATGCATATAGCAGAGGATAGTTTCAATCTGCCTACCTCTGGGTTATGGGCCCAGCATGCTTCCATTGCAGTACTCTGCTGCACATGTAAGTGCAAGAGATCCTGAAGCACTCACTCATCATGGGAAAGTACCAATGTGTTTCTTCGTTGGTTGATGGAAGAAACATCTTACAAAAACTCTCCAGATTATTGACTTTTTAAAGTTTTTCTAGGAAACGTTTTAGATGAATGCTTATTAGCCTTTGTCAGTATGGACTTTTGCAAAGTGTCTCTGTGGCGCAATCAGTTAGTATGTACGGCTATTAACCATAAGGTTGGTGGTTCAATCCCATCCAGGGACCTAATTGACCTTGTTATCAGATTTTGGTGATCTTTAAGTAGACAAGTCAAAATTTCAAACCCCCTGTTATGGTGTAGGGTACCTGGCCTTCTCTGATGTAATCAGAGTTAGATTTGATTCAGTGATTTTATAAAAAACATCTAGGAAGCACAATTTAGCAGTGGGTTGCAGAGAAAAAGAAATATGCTGGCAAAAAAATCAAATTGCGTGATTAAAGAGCTCTTCATTTTCTGGCTTTATTTTTATGCTAACAAATTTGTTCTCTGAAAAGTGTCCACAAAGCCAAGTCTCTGATTAACACCTTTGTAGGGATGGTTTTTCACCTATTACTAAATTAAACTTGCTTCATTGGAAAGGCAGCAAGATGTATCCTCATTTCAATGTCTACTGAAATAATACAGGTTGACACCAGGAAACATTAACGCCACTGCATCCTTGCTGCTTTCTCATGTGGAAGTCTGTTTAATGTGAAAACAAGGTGATATCTAATTAGCACACAGGTAAGGAATTAAGAAAATCTTTATTTAAGGGTGAAGATGTTTCTCACAAAATTGTTGACCCAATGCATCATTGAAATTCAAGCTGGAAAGATGATTTTAATATATCACTTGTACATTTTGTATTGCTCTTCTGGTGACAATGTAGTTTGTTTTTGTCAATTACCATTTTAATAATAGGGTAAAGAAAATGAAGTGGATTTTTGAAAGAAAACAATACTGTCAATATACTATTAAAACAAATTAAAATGGTAAAAGTTATTGTACTTTAAGTAAAAATAAAAGAGACAAAATATCAATCCCAGTTTTGGATTACTTTAATTAACAAAAAAAATGCATATAGCAGAGGATAGTTTCAATCTGCCTACCTCTGGGTTATGGGCCCAGCATGCTTCCATTGCAGTACTCTGCTGCACATGTAAGTGCAAGAGATCCTGAAGCACTCACTCATCATGGGAAAGTACCAATGTGTTTCTTCGTTGGTTGATGGAAGAAACATCTTACAAAAACTCTCCAGATTATTGACTTTTTAAAGTTTTTCTAGGAAACGTTTTAGATGAATGCTTATTAGCCTTTGTCAGTATGGACTTTTGCAAAGTGTCTCTGTGGCGCAATCGGTTAGTGTGTTTGGCTATTAACCAAAATGTTGGTGGTTCAATCCCACCCAGGGACGTAATTAACCTTGTGATCAGATTTTGGTGACATTTAAGGAGACAAGTCAAAATTTCAAACCTCCTCTTATGGTGTAGGGTACATGGCCTTCTCTGATGTAATCAGAGTTAGATTTGATTCAGTGATTTTATAAAAAACAGCTAGGAAGCACAATTTAGCAGTGGGTTGCAGAGAAAAAAAATATGCTGGCAGAAAAATCCAATCGAGTGATTAAACAGCTCTTCATTTTCTGGCTTTATTTTTATGCTAACAAATTTGTTCTCTGAAAAGTGTCCACAAAGCCAAGTCTCTGATTAACACCTTTGTAAGGATGGTTTATCACCTATTACTAAATTAAACTTGCTTCATTGGAAAGGCAGCAAGATGCATCCTCATTTCAATGTCTACTGAAATAATACAAGTTGACACCAGGAAACATTAACGCCACTGCATCCTTGCTGCTTTCTCATGTGGAAGTCTGTTTAATGTGAAAACAAGGTGATATCTAATTAGCACACAGGTAAGGAATTAAGAAAATCTTTATTTAAGGGTGAAGATGTTTCTCACAAAATTGTTGACCCAATGCAACATTGAAATTCAAGCTGGAAAGATGATTTTAATATATCACTTGTACATTTTGTATTGCTCTTCTGGTGACAATGTAGTTTGTTTTTGTCAATTACCATTTTAATAATAGGGTAAAGAAAATGAAGTGGATTTTTGAAAGAAAACAATACTGTCAATATACTATTAAAACAAATTAAAATGGTAAAAGTTATTGTACTTTAAGTAAAAATAAAAGAGACAAAATATCAATCCCAGTTTTGGATTACTTTAATTAACAAAAAAAAAATGCATATAGCAGAGGATAGTTTCAATCTGCCTACCTCTCGGTTATGAGCCCAGCATGCTTCCATTGCTGTACTCTGCTGCACATGTAAGTTCAAGAGATCCTGAAGCACTCACTCATCATGGGAAAGTACCAATGTGTTTCTTCGTTGGTTGATGGAAGAAACATCTTACAAAAACTCTCCAGATTATTGACTTTTTAAAGTTTTTCTAGGAAACGTTTTAGATGAATGCTTATTAGCCTTTGTCAGTATGGACTTTTTGCAAAGTGTCTCTGTGGCGCAATCAGTTAGTGTGTACGGCTATTAACCAAAAGGTTGGTGGTTCAATCCCACCCAGGGACCTAATTGACCTTGTTATCAGATTTTGGTGATCTTTAAGTAGACAAGTCAAAATTTCAAACCCCCTGTTATGGTGTAGGGTACCTGGCCTTCTCTGATGTAATCAGAGTTAGATTTGATTCAGTGATTTTATAAAAACAGCTAGGAAGCACAATTTAGCAGTGGGTTGAAGAGAAAAAGAAATATGCTGGCAAAAAAAACAAATTGCGTGATTAAACAGCTCTTCATTTTCTGGCTTTATTTTTATGCTAACAAATTTGTTCTCTGAAAAGTGTCCACAAAGCCAAGTCTCTGATTAACACCTTTGTAGGGATGGTTTTTCACCTATTACTTAATTAAACTTGCTTCATTGGAAAGGCAGCAAGATGTATCCTCATTTCAATGTCTACTGAAATAATACAGGTTGACACCAGGAAACATTAACGCCACTGCATCCTTGCTGCTTTCTCATGTGGAAGTCTGTTTAATGTGAAAACAAGGTGATATCTAATTAGCACACAGGTAAGGAATTAAGAAAATCTTTATTTAAGGGTGAAGATGTTTCTCACAAAATCGTTGCCCCAATGCATCATTGAAATTCAAGCTGGAAAGATGATTTTAATATATCACTTGTACATTTTGTATTGCTCTTCTGGTGACAATGTAGTTTGTTTTTGTCAATTACCATTTTAATAATAGGGTAAAGAAAATGAAGTGGATTTTTGAAAGAAAACAATACTGTCAATATACTATTAAAACAAATTAAAATGGTAAAAGTTATTGTACTTAAAGTAAAAATAAAAGAGACAAAATATCAATCCCAGTTTTGGATTACTTTAATTAACAAACAAAAAAATGCATATAGCAGAGGATAGTTTCAATCTGCCTACCTCTGGGTTATGGGCCCAGCATGCTTCCATTGCAGTACTCTGCTGCACATGTAAGTGCAAGAGATCCTGAAGCACTCACTCATCATGGGAAAGTACCAATGTGTTTCTTCGTTGGTTGATGGAAGAAACATCTTACAAAAACTCTCCAGATTATTGACTTTTTAAAGTTTTTCTAGGAAACGTTTTAGATGAATGCTTATTAGCCTTTGTCAGTATGGACTTTTGCAAAGTGTTTCTGTGGCGCAATCAGTTAGTATGTATGGCTATTAACCATAAGGTTGGTGGTTCAATCCCACCCAGGGACCTAATTGACCTTGTTATCAGATTTTGGTGATCTTTAAGTAGACAAGTCAAAATTTCAAACCCCCTGTTATGGTGTAGGGTACCTGGCCTTCTCTGATGTAATCAGAGTTAGATTTGATTCAGTGATTTTATAAAAACAGCTAGGAAGCACAATTTAGCAGTGGGTTGCAGAGAAAAAAAATATGCTGGCAGAAAAATCCAATTGAGTGATTAAACAGCTCTTCATTTTCTGGCTTTATTTTTATGCTAACAAATTTGTTCTCTGAAAAGTGTCTACAAAGCCAAGTCTCTGATTAACACCTTTGTAAGGATGGTTTTTCACCTATTACTAAATTAAACTTGCTTCATTGGAAAGGCAGCAAGATGCATCCTCATTTCAATGTCTACTGAAATAATACAAGTTGACACCAGGAAACATTAACGCCACTGCATCCTTGCTGCTTTCTCATGTGGAAGTCTGTTTAATATGAAAACAAGGTGATATCTAATTAGCACACAGGTAAGGAATTAAGAAAATCTTTATTTAAGGGTGAAGATGTTTCTCACAAAATCGTTGCCCCAATACATCATTGAAATTCAAGCTGGAAATATGATTTTAATATATCACTTGTACATTTTGTATTGCTCTTCTGGTGACAATGTAGTTTGTTTTTGTCAATTACCATTTTAATAATAGGGTAAAGAAAATGAAGTGGATTTTTGAAAGAAAACAATACTGTCAATATACTATTAAAACAAATTAAAATGGTAAAAGTTATTGTACTTTAAGTAAAAATAAAAGAGACAAAATATCAATCCCAGTTTTGGATTACTTTAATTAACAAAAAAAATGCATATAGCAGAGGATAGTTTCAATCTGCCTACCTCTGGGTTATGGGCCCAGCATGCTTCCATTGCAGTACTCTGCTGCACATGTAAGTGCAAGAGATCCTGAAGCACTCACTCATCATGGGAAAGTACCAATGTGTTTCTTCGTTGGTTGATGGAAGAAACATCTTACAAAAACTCTCCAGATTATTGACTTTTTAAAGTTTTTCTAGGAAACGTTTTAGATGAATGCTTATTAGCCTTTGTCAGTATGGACTTTTGCAAAGTGTCTCTGTGGCGCAATCAGTTAGTATGTACGGCTATTAACCATAAGGTTGGTGGTTCAATCCCATCCAGGGACCTAATTGACCTTGTTATCAGATTTTGGTGATCTTTAAGTAGACAAGTCAAAATTTCAAACCCCCTGTTATGGTGTAGGGTACCTGGCCTTCTCTGATGTAATCAGAGTTAGATTTGATTCAGTGATTTTATAAAAAACATCTAGGAAGCACAATTTAGCAGTGGGTTGCAGAGAAAAAGAAATATGCTGGCAAAAAAATCAAATTGCGTGATTAAAGAGCTCTTCATTTTCTGGCTTTATTTTTATGCTAACAAATTTGTTCTCTGAAAAGTGTCCACAAAGCCAAGTCTCTGATTAACACCTTTGTAGGGATGGTTTTTCACCTATTACTAAATTAAACTTGCTTCATTGGAAAGGCAGCAAGATGTATCCTCATTTCAATGTCTACTGAAATAATACAGGTTGACACCAGGAAACATTAACGCCACTGCATCCTTGCTGCTTTCTCATGTGGAAGTCTGTTTAATGTGAAAACAAGGTGATATCTAATTAGCACACAGGTAAGGAATTAAGAAAATCTTTATTTAAGGGTGAAGATGTTTCTCACAAAATTGTTGACCCAATGCATCATTGAAATTCAAGCTGGAAAGATGATTTTAATATATCACTTGTACATTTTGTATTGCTCTTCTGGTGACAATGTAGTTTGTTTTTGTCAATTACCATTTTAATAATAGGGTAAAGAAAATGAAGTGGATTTTTGAAAGAAAACAATACTGTCAATATACTATTAAAACAAATTAAAATGGTAAAAGTTATTGTACTTTAAGTAAAAATAAAAGAGACAAAATATCAATCCCAGTTTTGGATTACTTTAATTAACAAAAAAAATGCATATAGCAGAGGATAGTTTCAATCTGCCTACCTCTGGGTTATGGGCCCAGCATGCTTCCATTGCAGTACTCTGCTGCACATGTAAGTGCAAGAGATCCTGAAGCACTCACTCATCATGGGAAAGTACCAATGTGTTTCTTCGTTGGTTGATGGAAGAAACATCTTACAAAAACTCTCCAGATTATTGACTTTTTAAAGTTTTTCTAGGAAACGTTTTAGATGAATGCTTATTAGCCTTTGTCAGTATGGACTTTTGCAAAGTGTCTCTGTGGCGCAATCGGTTAGTGTGTTTGGCTATTAACCAAAATGTTGGTGGTTCAATCCCACCCAGGGACGTAATTAACCTTGTGATCAGATTTTGGTGATATTTAAGGAGACAAGTCAAAATTTCAAACCTCCTCTTATGGTGTAGGGTACATGGCCTTCTCTGATGTAATCAGAGTTAGATTTGATTCAGTGATTTTATAAAAAACAGCTAGGAAGCACAATTTAGCAGTGGGTTGCAGAGAAAAAAAATATGCTGGCAGAAAAATCCAATCGAGTGATTAAACAGCTCTTCATTTTCTGGCTTTATTTTTATGCTAACAAATTTGTTCTCTGAAAAGTGTCCACAAAGCCAAGTCTCTGATTAACACCTTTGTAAGGATGGTTTATCACCTATTACTAAATTAAACTTGCTTCATTGGAAAGGCAGCAAGATGCATCCTCATTTCAATGTCTACTGAAATAATACAAGTTGACACCAGGAAACATTAACGCCACTGCATCCTTGCTGCTTTCTCATGTGGAAGTCTGTTTAATGTGAAAACAAGGTGATATCTAATTAGCACACAGGTAAGGAATTAAGAAAATCTTTATTTAAGGGTGAAGATGTTTCTCACAAAATTGTTGACCCAATGCAACATTGAAATTCAAGCTGGAAAGATGATTTTAATATATCACTTGTACATTTTGTATTGCTCTTCTGGTGACAATGTAGTTTGTTTTTGTCAATTACCATTTTAATAATAGGGTAAAGAAAATGAAGTGGATTTTTGAAAGAAAACAATACTGTCAATATACTATTAAAACAAATTAAAATGGTAAAAGTTATTGTACTTTAAGTAAAAATAAAAGAGACAAAATATCAATCCCAGTTTTGGATTACTTTAATTAACAAAAAAAAAATGCATATAGCAGAGGATAGTTTCAATCTGCCTACTTCTCGGTTATGAGCCCAGCATGCTTCCATTGCAGTACTCTGCTGCACATGTAAGTTCAAGAGATCCTGAAGCACTCACTCATCATGGGAAAGTACCAATGTGTTTCTTCATTGGTTGATGGAAGAAACATCTTACAAAAACTCTCCAGATTATTGACTTTTTAAAGTTTTTCTAGGAAACGTTTTAGATGAATGCTTATTAGCCTTTGTCAGTATGGACTTTTTGCAAAGTGTCTCTGTGGCGCAATCAGTTAGTGTGTATGGCTATTAACCAAAAGGTTGGTGGTTCAATCCCACCCAGGGACCTAATTGACCTTGTTATCAGATTTTGGTGATCTTTAAGTAGACAAGTCAAAATTTCAAACCCCCTGTTATGGTGTAGGGTACCTGGCCTTCTCTGATGTAATCAGAGTTAGATTTGATTCAGTGATTTTATAAAAACAGCTAGGAAGCACAATTTAGCAGTGGGTTGCAGAGAAAAAAAATATGCTGGCAGAAAAATCCAATTGAGTGATTAAACAGCTCTTTATTTTCTGGCTTTATTTTTATGCTAACAAATTTGTTCTCTGAAAAGTGTCCACAAAGCCAAGTCTCTGATTAACACCTTTGTAAGGATGGTTTTTCACCTATTACTAAATTAAACTTGCTTCATTGGAAAGGCAGCAAGATGCATCCTCATTTCAATGTCTACTGAAATAATACAGGTTGACACCAGGAAACATTAACGCCACTGCATCCTTGCTGCTTTCTCATGTGGAAGTCTGTTTAATGTGAAAACAAGGTGATATCTAATTAGCACACAGGTAAGGAATTAAGAAAATCTTTATTTAAGGGTGAAGATGTTTCTCACAAAATCGTTGCCCCAATGCATCATTGAAATTCAAGCTGGAAAGATGATTTTAATATATCACTTGTACATTTTGTATTGCTCTTCTGGTGACAATGTAGTTTGTTTTTGTCAATTACCATTTTAATAATAGGGTAAAGAAAATTAAGTGGATTTTTGAAAGAAAACAATACTGTCAATATACTATTAAAACAAATTAAAATGGTAAAAGTTATTGTACTTTAAGTAAAAATAAAAGAGCCAAAATATCAATCCCAGTTTTGGATTACTTTAATTAACAAACAAAAAAATGCATATAGCAGAGGATAGTTTCAATCTGCCTACCTCTGGGTTATGGGCCCAGCATGCTTCCATTGCTGTACTCTGCTGCACATGTAAGTGCAAGAGATCCTGAAGCACTCACTCATCATGGGAAAGTACCAATGTGTTTCTTCGTTGGTTGATGGAAGAAACATCTTACAAAAACTCTCCAGATTATTGACTTTTTAAAGTTTTTCTAGGAAACGTTTTAGATGAATGCTTATTAGCATTTGTCAGTATGGACTTTTGCAAAGTGTCTCTGTGGCGCAATCAGTTAGTATGTACGGCTATTAACCATAAGGTTGGTGGTTCAATCCCATCCAGGGACCTAATTGACCTTGTTATCAGATTTTGGTGATCTTTAAGTAGACAAGTCAAAATTTCAAACCCCCTGTTATGGTGTAGGGTACCTGGCCTTCTCTGATGTAATCAGAGTTAGATTTGATTCAGTGATTTTATAAAAACAGCTAGGAAGCACAATTTAGCAGTGGGTTGCAGAGAAAAAAAATATGCTGGCAGAAAAATCCAATTGAGTGATTAAACAGCTCTTCATTTTCTGGCTTTATTTTTATGCTAACAAATTTGTTCTCTGAAAAGTGTCCACAAAGCCAAGTCTCTGATTAACACCTTTGTAAGGATGGTTTTTCACCTATTACTAAATTAAACTTGCTTCATTGGAAAGGCAGCAAGATGCATCCTCATTTCAATGTCTACTAAAATAATACAAGTTGACACCAGGAAACATTAACGAAACTGCATCCTTGCTGCTTTCTCATGTGGAAGTCTGTTTTATATGAAAACAAGGTGATATCTAATTAGCACACAGGTAAGGAATTAAGAAAATCTTTATTTAAGGGTGAAGATGTTTCTCACAAAATCGTTGCCACAATGCATCATTGAAATTCAAGCTGGAAATATGATTTTAATATATCACTTGTACATTTTGTATTGCTCTTCTGGTGACAATGTAGTTTGTTTTTGTCAATTACCATTTTAATAATAGGGTAAAGAAAATTAAGTGGATTTTTGAAAGAAAACAATACTGTCAATATACTATTAAAACAAATTAAAATGGTAAAAGTTATTGTACTTTAAGTAAAAATAAAAGAGCCAAAATATCAATCCCAGTTTTGGATTACTTTAATTAACAAACAAAAAAATGCATATAGCAGAGGATAGTTTCAACCTGCCTACCTCTCGGTTATGGGCCCAGCATGCTTCCATTGCTGTACTCTGCTGCACATGTAAGTGCAAGAGATCCTGAAGCACTCACTCATCATGGGAAAGTACCAATGTGTTTCTTCGTTGGTTGATAGAAGAAACATCTTACAAAAACTCTCCAGATTATTGACTTTTTTAAGTTTTTCTAGGAAACGTTTTAGATGAATGCTTATTAGCATTTGTCAGTATGTACTTTTGCAAAGTGTCTCTGTGGCGCAATCAGTTAGTGTGTACGGCTATTAACCAAAAGGTTGGTGGTTCAATCCCACCCAGGGACGTAATTGACCTTGTTATCAGATTTTGGTGATCTTTAAGTAGACAAGTCAAATTTCATACCCCCTGTTATGGTGTAGGGTACCTGGCCTTCTCTGATGTAATCAGAGTTAGATTTGATTCAGTGATTTTATAAAAACATCTAGGAAGCACAATTTAGCAGTGGGTTGCAGAGAAAAAGAAATATGCTGGCAAAAAAATCAAATTGCGTGATTAAACAGCTCTTCATTTTCTGGCTTTATTTTTATGCTAACAAATTTGTTCTCTGAAAAGTGTCCACAAAGCCAAGTCTCTGATTAACACCTTTGTAGGGATGGTTTTTCACCTATTACTAAATTAAACTTGCTTCATTGGAAAGGCAGCAAGATGTATCCTCATTTCAATGTCTACTGAAATAATACAGGTTGACACCAGGAAACATTAACGCCACTGCATCCTTGCTGCTTTCTCATGTGGAAGTCTGTTTAATGTGAAAACAAGGTGATATCTAATTAGCACACAGGTAAGGAATTAAGAAAATCTTTATTTAAGGGTGAAGATGTTTCTCACAAAATTGTTGACCCAATGCATCATTGAAATTCAAGCTGGAAAGATGATTTTAATATATCACTTGTACATTTTGTATTGCTCTTCTGGTGACAATGTAGTTTGTTTTTGTCAATTACCATTTTAATAATAGGGTAAAGAAAATGAAGTGGATTTTTGAAAGAAAACAATACTGTCAATATACTATTAAAACAAATTAAAATGGTAAAAGTTATTGTACTTTAAGTAAAAATAAAAGAGACAAAATATCAATCCCAGTTTTGGATTACTTTAATTAACAAAAAAAATGCATATAGCAGAGGATAGTTTCAATCTGCCTACCTCTGGGTTATGGGCCCAGCATGCTTCCATTGCAGTACTCTGCTGCACATGTAAGTGCAAGAGATCCTGAAGCACTCACTCATCATGGGAAAGTACCAATGTGTTTCTTCGTTGGTTGATGGAAGAAACATCTTACAAAAACTCTCCAGATTATTGACTTTTTAAAGTTTTTCTAGGAAACGTTTTAGATGAATGCTTATTAGCCTTTGTCAGTATGGACTTTTTGCAAAGTGTCTCTGTGGCGCAATCAGTTAGTGTGTACGGCTATTAACCAAAAGGTTGGTGGTTCAATCCCACCTAGGGACCTAATTGACCTTGTTATCAGATTTTGGTGATCTTTAAGTAGACAAGTCATAATTTCAAACCCCCTGTTATGGTGTAGGGTACCTGGCCTTCTCTGATGTAATCAGAGTTAGATTTGATTCAGTGATTTTATAAAAACAGCTAGGAAGCACAATTTAGCAGTGGGTTGCAGAGAAAAAAAATATGCTGGCAGAAAAATCCAATTGAGTGATTAAACAGCTCTTTATTTTCTGGCTTTATTTTTATGCTAACAAATTTGTTCTCTGAAAAGTGTCCACAAAGCCAAGTCTCTGATTAACACCTTTGTAAGGATGGTTTTTCACCTATTACTAAATTAAACTTGCTTCATTGGAAAGGCAGCAAGATGCATCCTCATTTCAATGTCTACTGAAATAATACAGGTTGACACCAGGAAACATTAACGCCACTGCATCCTTGCTGCTTTCTCATGTGGAAGTCTGTTTAATGTGAAAACAAGGTGATATCTAATTAGCACACAGGTAAGGAATTAAGAAACTCTTTATTTAAGGGTGAAGATGTTTCTCACAAAATTGTTGACCCAATGCATCATTGAAATTCAAGCTGGAAAGATGATTTTAATATATCACTTGTACATTTTGTATTGCTCTTCTGGTGACAATGTAGTTTGTTTTTGTCAATTACCATTTTAATAATAGGGTAAAGAAAATGAAGTGGATTTTTGAAAGAAAACAATACTGTCAATATACTATTAAAACAAATTAAAATGGTAAAAGTTATTGTACTTTAAGTAAAAATAAAAGAGCCAAAATATCAATCCCAGTTTTGGATTACTTTAATTAACAAACAAAAAAATGCATATAGCAGAGGATAGTTTCAACCTGCCTACCTCTCGGTTATGGGCCCAGCATGCTTCCATTGCTGTACTCTGCTGCACATGTAAGTGCAAGAGATCCTGAAGCACTCACTCATCATGGGAAAGTACCAATGTGTTTCTTCGTTGGTTGATAGAAGAAACATCTTACAAAAACTCTCCAGATTATTGACTTTTTTAAGTTTTTCTAGGAAACGTTTTAGATGAATGCTTTTTAGCATTTGTCAGTATGTACTTTTGCAAAGTGTCTCTGTGGCGCAATCAGTTAGTGTGTACGGCTATTAACCAAAAGGTTGGTGGTTCAATCCCACCCAGGGACGTAATTGACCTTGTTATCAGATTTTGGTGATCTTTAAGTAGACAAGTCAAATTTCATACCCCCTGTTATGGTGTAGGGTACCTGGCCTTCTCTGATGTAATCAGAGTTAGATTTGATTCAGTGATTTTATAAAAACATCTAGGAAGCACAATTTAGCAGTGGGTTGCAGAGAAAAAGAAATATGCTGGCAAAAAAATCAAATTGCGTGATTAAACAGCTCTTCATTTTCTGGCTTTATTTTTATGCTAGCAAATTTGTTCTCTGAAAAGTGTCCACAAAGCCAAGTCTCTGATTAACACCTTTGTAGGGATGGTTTTTCACCTATTACTAAATTAAACTTGCTTCATTGGAAAGGCAGCAAGATGTATCCTCATTTCAATGTCTACTGAAATAATACAGGTTGACACCAGGAAACATTAACGCCACTGCATCCTTGCTGCTTTCTCATGTGGAAGTCTGTTTAATGTGAAAACAAGGTGATATCTAATTAGCACACAGGTAAGGAATTAAGAAAATCTTTATTTAAGGGTGAAGATGTTTCTCACAAAATTGTTGACCCAATGCATCATTGAAATTCAAGCTGGAAAGATGATTTTAATATATCACTTGTACATTTTGTATTGCTCTTCTGGTGACAATGTAGTTTGTTTTTGTCAATTACCATTTTAATAATAGGGTAAAGAAAATGAAGTGGATTTTTGAAAGAAAACAATACTGTCAATATACTATTAAAACAAATTAAAATGGTAAAAGTTATTGTACTTTAAGTAAAAATAAGAGACAAAATATCAATCCCAGTTTTGGATTACTTTAATTAACAAAAAAAATGCATATAGCAGAGGATAGTTTCAATCTGCCTACCTCTGGGTTATGGGCCCAGCATGCTTCCATTGCAGTACTCTGCTGCACATGTAAGTGCAAGAGATCCTGAAGCACTCACTCATCATGGGAAAGTACCAATGTGTTTCTTCGTTGGTTGATGGAAGAAACATCTTACAAAAACTCTCCAGATTATTGACTTTTTAAAGTTTTTCTAGGAAACGTTTTAGATGAATGCTTATTAGCCTTTGTCAGTATGGACTTTTGCAAAGTGTCTCTGTGGCGCAATCGGTTAGTGTGTTGGCTATTAACCAAAATGTTGGTGGTTCAATCCCACCCAGGGACGTAATTAACCTTGTGATCAGATTTTGGTGATATTTAAGGAGACAAGTCAAAATTTCAAACCTCCTCTTATGGTGTAGGGTACATGGCCTTCTCTGATGTAATCAGAGTTAGATTTGATTCAGTGATTTTATAAAAAACAGCTAGGAAGCACAATTTAGCAGTGGGTTGCAGAGAAAAAAAATATGCTGGCAGAAAAATCCAATCGAGTGATTAAACAGCTCTTCATTTTCTGGCTTTATTTTTATGCTAACAAATTTGTTCTCTGAAAAGTGTCCACAAAGCCAAGTCTCTGATTAACACCTTTGTAAGGATGGTTTATCACCTATTACTAAATTAAACTTGCTTCATTGGAAAGGCAGCAAGATGCATCCTCATTTCAATGTCTACTGAAATAATACAAGTTGACACCAGGAAACATTAACGCCACTGCATCCTTGCTGCTTTCTCATGTGGAAGTCTGTTTAATGTGAAAACAAGGTGATATCTAATTAGCACACAGGTAAGGAATTAAGAAAATCTTTATTTAAGGGTGAAGATGTTTCTCACAAAATTGTTGACCCAATGCAACATTGAAATTCAAGCTGGAAAGATGATTTTAATATATCACTTGTACATTTTGTATTGCTCTTCTGGTGACAATGTAGTTTGTTTTTGTCAATTACCATTTTAATAATAGGGTAAAGAAAATGAAGTGGATTTTTGAAAGAAAACAATACTGTCAATATACTATTAAAACAAATTAAAATGGTAAAAGTTATTGTACTTTAAGTAAAAATAAAAGAGACAAAATATCAATCCCAGTTTTGGATTACTTTAATTAACAAAAAAAAAATGCATATAGCAGAGGATAGTTTCAATCTGCCTACCTCTCGGTTATGAGCCCAGCATGCTTCCATTGCTGTACTCTGCTGCACATGTAAGTTCAAGAGATCCTGAAGCACTCACTCATCATGGGAAAGTACCAATGTGTTTCTTCGTTGGTTGATGGAAGAAACATCTTACAAAAACTCTCCAGATTATTGACTTTTTAAAGTTTTTCTAGGAAACGTTTTAGATGAATGCTTATTAGCCTTTGTCAGTATGGACTTTTTGCAAAGTGTCTCTGTGGCGCAATCAGTTAGTGTGTACGGCTATTAACCAAAAGGTTGGTGGTTCAATCCCACCCAGGGACCTAATTGACCTTGTTATCAGATTTTGGTGATCTTTAAGTAGACAAGTCAAAATTTCAAACCCCCTGTTATGGTGTAGGGTACCTGGCCTTCTCTGATGTAATCAGAGTTAGATTTGATTCAGTGATTTTATAAAAACAGCTAGGAAGCACAATTTAGCAGTGGGTTGCAGAGAAAAAAAATATGCTGGCAGAAAAATCCAATTGAGTGATTAAACAGCTCTTTATTTTCTGGCTTTATTTTTATGCTAACAAATTTGTTCTCTGAAAAGTGTCCACAAAGCCAAGTCTCTGATTAACACCTTTGTAGGGATGGTTTTTCACCTATTACTAAATTAAACTTGCTTCATTGGAAAGGCAGCAAGATGTATCCTCATTTCAATGTCTACTGAAATAATACAGGTTGACACCAGGAAACATTAACGCCACTGCATCCTTGCTGCTTTCTCATGTGGAAGTCTGTTTAATGTGAAAACAAGGTGATATCTAATTAGCACACAGGTAAGGAATTAAGAAAATCTTTATTTAAGGGTGAAGATGTTTCTCACAAAATTGTTGACCCAATGCATCATTGAAATTCAAGCTGGAAAGATGATTTTAATATATCACTTGTACATTTTGTATTGCTCTTCTGGTGACAATGTAGTTTGTTTTTGTCAATTACCATTTTAATAATAGGGTAAAGAAAATGAAGTGGATTTTTGAAAGAAAACAATACTGTCAATATACTATTAAAACAAATTAAAATGGTAAAAGTTATTGTACTTTAAGTAAAAATAAAAGAGACAAAATATCAATCCCAGTTTTGGATTACTTTAATTAACAAAAAAAAAAATGCATATAGCAGAGGATAGTTTCAATCTGCCTACCTCTGGGTTATGGGCCCAGCATGCTTCCATTGCAGTACTCTGCTGCACATGTAAGTTCAAGAGATCCTGAAGCACTCACTCATCATGGGAAAGTACCAATGTGTTTCTTCGTTGGTTGATGGAAGAAACATCTTACAAAAACTCTCCAGATTATTGACTTTTTAAAGTTTTTCTAGGAAACGTTTTAGATGAATGCTTATTAGCCTTTGTCAGTATGGACTTTTGCAAAGTGTCTCTGTGGCGCAATCAGTTAGTATGTGCGGCTATTAACCAAAAGGTTGGTGGTTCAATCCCACCCAGGGACCTAATTGACCTTGTTATCAGATTTTGGTGATCTTTAAGTAGACAAGTCAAAATTTCAAACCCCCTGTTATGGTGTAGGGTACCTGGCCTTCTCTGATGTAATCAGAGTTAGATTTGATTCAGTGATTTTATAAAAACAGCTAGCTGAATTTTCCAATGCGTAGCTCTTTGCAAAAGAGAGATATTGGCAAGGAAAAGCTGTCTTGTACCTTTGCATTTTTCTCCCAAACGAAGGACACTAGAAAGAAAATTTTAAAGCCTCCTGTTAGGCCATCATCTACACGACATAGTCCTGAATTTTCCAATGCGCAGCTCTTTGCAAAAAAGAGAGATATTGGCAAGGAAAAGCTGTCTTGTACCTTTGCATTTTTCTCCCAAACGAAGGACACTAGAAAGAAAATTTTAAAGCCTCCTGTTAGGCCATCATCTACACGACATAGCCCTGAATTTTCCAATGCGTAGCTCTTTGCAAAAGAGAGATATTGGCAAGGAAAAGCTGTCTTGTACCTTTGCATTTTTCTCCCAAACGAAGGACACTAGAAAGATAATTTTAAAGCCTCCTGTTAGGCCATCATCTACACGACATAGCCCTGAATTTTCCAATGCGCAGCTCTTTGCAAAAGAGAGATACTGGCAAGGAAAAGCTGTCTTGTACCTTTGCATTTTTCTCCCAAACTAAGGACACTAGAAAGAAAATTTTAAAGCCTCCTGTTAGGCCATCATCTACACGACATAGCCCTGAATTTTCCAATGCGCAGCTCTTTGCAAAAGAGAGATATTGGCAAGGAAAAGCTGTCTTGTACCTTTGCATGTTTCTCCCAAACGAAGGTCACTAAAAAGAAAATTTTAAAGCCTCCTATTAGGCCATCATCTACACGACATAGCCCTGAATTTTCCAAAGCGCAGCTCTTTGCAAAAGAGAGATATTGGCAAGGAAAAGTTGTCTTGTACCTTTGCATTTTTCTTCCAAACGAAGGACACTAGAAAGATAATTTTAAAGCCTCCTGTTAGGCCATCATCAACACGACATAGCCCTGAATTTTCCAATGCGTAGCTCTTTGCAAAAGAGAGATATTGGCAAGGAAAAGCTGTCTTGTACCTTTGCATTTTTCTCCCAAACGAAGGATACTAGAATGAAAATTTTAAAGCCTCCTGTTAGGCCATCATCTACACGACATAGCCCTTAATTTTCCAATGCGTAGCTCTTTGCAAAAGAGAGATATTGGCAAGGAAAAGCTGTCTTGTACCTTTGCATTTTTCTCCCAAACGAAGGACACTAGAAAGATAATTTTAAAGCCTCCTGTTAGGCCATCATCTACACGACATAGCCCTGAATTTTCCAATGCGCAGCTCTTTGCAAAAGAGAGATATTGGCAAGGAAAAGCTGTCTTGTACCTTTGCATTTTTCTCCCAAACGAAGGACACTAGAAAGAAAATTTTAAAGCCTCCTGTTAGGCCATCATCTACACGACATAGCCCTGCATTTTCCAATGCGCAGCTCTTTGCAAAAGAGAGATATTGGCAAGGAAAAGCTGTCTTGTACCTTTGCATTTTTCTCCCAAACGAAGGTCACTAGAAAGAAAATTTTAAAGCCTCCTGTAAGGCCATCATCTACACGACATAGCCCTGAATTTTCCAATGCGTAGCTCTTTGCAAAAGAGAGATATTGGCAAGGAAAAGCTGTCTTGTACCTTTGCATTTTTCTCCCAAACGAAGGACACTAGAAAGAAAATTTTAAAGTCTCCTGTTAGGCCATCATCTACACGACATAGCCCTGAATTTTCCAATGCTCAGCTCTTTGCAAAAGAGAGATATTGGCAAGGAAAAGCTGTCTTGTACCTTTGCATTTTTCTCCCAAACGAAGGACACTAGAAAGAAAATTTTAAAGCCTCCTGTTAGTGCTTCATCTACACGACATAGCCCTGAATTTTCCAATGCGTAGCTCTTTGCAAAAGAGAGATATTGGCAAGGAAAAGCTGTCTTGTACCTTTGCATTTTTCTCCCAAACGAAGGACACTAGAAAGAAAATTTTAAAGCCTCCTCTTAGGCCATCATCTACACGACATAGCCCTGAATTTTCCAATGCGCAGCTCTTTGCAAAAGAGAGATATTGGCAAGGAAAAGCTGTCTTGTACCTTTGCATTTTTCTCCCAAACGAAGGACACTAGAAAGAAAATTTTAAAGCCTCCTGTTAGGCCATCATCTACACGACATAGCCCTGAATTTTGCAATGCGCAGCTCTTTGCAAAAGAGAGATATTGGCAAGGAAAAGCTGTCTTGTACCTTTGCATTTTTCTCCCAAACGAAGGTCACTAGAAAGAAAATTTTAAAGCCTCCTGTTAGGCCATCATCTACACGACATAGCCCTGAATTTTCCAATGCGTAGCTCTTTGCAAAAGAGAGATATTGGCAAGGAAAAGCTGTCTTGTACCTTTGCATTTTTCTCCCAAACGAAGGACACTAGAAAGAAAATTTTAAAGCCTCCTGTTAGGCCATCATCTACACGACATAGCCCTGAATTTTCCAATGCGCAGCTCTTTGCAAAAGAGAGATATTGGCAAGGAAAAGCTGTCTTGTACCTTTGCATTTTTCTCTCAAACGAAGGACACTAGAATGAAAATTTGAAAGCCTCCTGTTAGTGCTTCATCTACACGGTATAGCCCTGAATTTTCCAATGCGTAGCTCTTTGCAAAAGAGAGATATTGGCAAGGAAAAGCTGTCTTATACCTTTGCATTTTTCTCCCAAACGAAGGACACTAGAATGAAAATTTTAAAACCTCCTGTTAGTGCTTCATCTACACGGTATAGCCCTGAATTTTCCAATGCGTAGCTCTAAAATACCAATTGAGTGATTAAACAGCTCTTCATTTCTGGCTTTATTTTTATGCTAACAAATTTGTTCTCTGAAAAGTGTCCACAAAGCCAAGTCTCTGATTAACACCTTTGTAGGGATGGTTTTTCACCTATTACTAAATTAAACTTGCTTCATTGGAAAGGCAGCAAGATGCATCCTCATTTCAATGTCTACTGAAATAATGCAAGTTGACACCAGGAAACATTAATGCCACTGCATCCTTGCTGCTTTCTCATGTGGAAGTCTGTTTAATGTGAAAACAAGGTGATATCTAATTAGCACACAGGTAAGGAATTAAGAAAATCTTTATTTAAGGGTGAAGATGTTTCTCACAAAATCGTTGCCCCAATGCATCATTGAAATTCAAGCTGGAAATATGATTTTAATATATCACTTGTACATTTTGTATTGCTCTTCTGGTGACAATGTAGTTTGTTTTTGTCAATTACCATTTTAATAATAGGGTAAAGAAAATAATTGAGGTGCAATTTAGTAATAGGTGAAAAACCATCCTTAAAAAGGTGTTAATCAGAGACTTGGCTTTGTGGACACTTTTCAGAGAACAAATTTGTTAGCATAAAAATAAAGCCAGAAAATGAAGAGCTGTTTAATCACTCAATTGGATTTTTCTGCCAGCATATTTTTTTTCTCTGCAACCCACTGCTAAATTGTGCTTCCTAGCTGTTTTTATAAAATCACTGAATCAAATCTAACTCTGATTACATCAGAGAAGGCCAGGTACCCTACACCATAACAGGGGGTTTGAAATTTTGACTTGTCTACTTAAAGATCACCAAAATTTGATAACAAGGTCAATTAGGTCCCTGGGTGGGATTGAACCACCAATCTTTTAGTTAATAGCCGTACATACTAACTGATTGCGCCACAGAGACACTTTGCAAAAGTCCATACTGACAAAGGCTAATAAGCATTCATCTAAAACGTTTCCTAGAAAAACTTTAAAAAGTCAATAATCTGGAGAGTTTTTGTAAGATGTTTCTTCCATCAACCAACGAAGAAACACATTGGTACATTCCCATGATGAGTGAGTGCTTCAGGATCTCTTGCACTTACATGTGCAGCAGAGCACTGCAATGGAAGCATGCTGGGCCCATAACCCAGAGGTAGGCAGATTGAAACTATCCTCTGCTATATGCATTTTTTTTTTGTTAATTAAAGTAATCCAAAACTGGGATTGATATTTTGTCTCTTTTATTTTTACTTAAAGTACAATAACTTTTACCATTTTAATTTGTTTGAATAGTATATTGACAGTATAGTTTTCTTTCAAAAATCCACTTAATTTTCTTTACCCTGTTATTAAAATGGTAATTGACAAAAAAAACTACATTGTCACCAGAAGAGCAATACAAAATGTACAAGTGATATATTAAAATCATCTTTCCAGCTTGAATTTCAATGATGCATTGGGGCAACAATTTTGTGAGAAACATCTTCACCCTTAAATAAAGATTTTCGTAATTCCTTACCTGTGTGCTAATTAGATATCACCTTGTTTTCACATTAAACAGACTTCCACATGAGAAAGCAGCAAGGATGCAGTGGCGTTAATGTTTCCTGGTGTCAACCTGTATTATTTCAGTAGACATTGAAATGAGGATGCATCTTGCTGCCTTTCCAATGAAGCAAGTTTAATTTAGTAATAGGTGAAAAACCATCCCTACAAAGGTGTTAATCAGAGACTTGGCTTTGTGGACACTTTTCAGAGAACAAATTTGTTAGCATAAAAATAAAGCCAGAAAATGAAGAGCTGTTTAATCACGCAATTTGATTTTTTTGCCAGCATATTTCTTTTTCTCTGCAACCCACTGCTAAATTGTGCTTCCTAGCTGTTTTTATAAAATCACTGAATCAAATCTAACTCTGATTACATCAGAGAAGGCCAGGTACCCTACACCATAACAGGGGGTATGAAATTTGACTTGTCTACTTAAAGATCACCAAAATCTGAATACAAGGTCAATTACGTCCCTGGGTGGGATTGAACCACCAACCTTTTGGTTAATAGCCGTACACACTAACTGATTGCGCCACAGAGACACTTTCCGAAAGCACATACTGACAAATGCTAATAAGCATTCATCTAAAACGTTTCCTAGAAAAACTTAAAAAAGTCAATAATCTGGAGAGTTTTTGTAAGATGTTTCTTCTATCAACCAACGAAGAAACACATTGGTACTTTCCCATGATGAGTGAGTGCTTCAGGATCTCTTGCACTTATATGTGCAGCAGAGTACAGCAATGGAAGCATGCTGGGCCCATAACCCAGAGGTAGGCAGATTGAAACTATCCTCTGCTATATGCATTTTTTTGTTTGTTAATTAAAGTAATCCAAAACTGGGATTGATATTTTGGCTCTTTTATTTTTACTTAAAGTACAATAACTTTTACCATTTTAATTTGTTTTAATAGTATATTGACAGTATTGTTTTCTTTCAAAAATCCACTTAATTTTCTTTACCCTATTATTAAAATGGTAATTGACAAAAACAAACTACATTGTCACCAGAAGAGCAATACAAAATGTACAAGTGATATATTAAAATCATCTTTCCAGCTTGAATTTCAATGATGCATTGGGGCAACGATTTTGTGAGAAACATCTTCACCCTTAAATAAAGATTTTCTTAATTCCTTACCTGTGTGCTAATTAGATATCACCTTGTTTTCACATTAAACAGACTTCCACATGAGAAAGCAGCAAGGATGCAGTGGCGTTAATGTTTCCTGGTGTCAACCTGTATTATTTCAGTAGACATTGAAATGAGGATGCATCTTGCTGCCTTTCCAATGAAGCAAGTTTAATTTAGTAATAGGTGAAAAACCATCCCTACAAAGGTGTTAATCAGAGACTTGGCTTTGTGGACACTTTTCAGAGAACAAATTTGTTAGCATAAAAATAAAGCCAGAAAATGAAGAGCTGTTTAATCACGCAATTTGATTTTTTTGCCAGCATATTTCTTTTTCTCTGTAACCCACTGCTAAATTGTGCTTCCTAGCTGTTTTTATAAAATCACTGAATCAAATCTAACTCTGATTACATCAGAGAAGGCCAGGTACCCTACACCATAACAGGGGGTATGAAATTTGACTTGTCTACTTAAAGATCACCAAAATCTTAATACAAGGTCAATTACGTCCCTGGGTGGGATTGAACCACCAACCTTTTGGTTAATTGCCGTACACACTAACTGATTGCGCCACAGAGACACTTTCCAAAAGTACATACTGACAAATACTAATAAGCATTCATCTAAAACGTTTCCTAGAAAAACTTAAAAAAGTCAATAATCTGGAGAGTTTTTGTAAGATGTTTCTTCTATCAACCAACGAAGAAACACATTGGTACTTTCCAATGATGAGTGAGTGCTTCAGGATCTCTTGCACTTATATGTGCAGCAGAGTACAGCAATGGAAGCATGCTGGGCCCATAACCCAGAGGTAGGCAGATTGAAACTATCCTCTGCTATATGCATTTTTTTGTTTGTTAATTAAAGTAATCCAAAACTGGGATTGATATTTTGGCTCTTTTATTTTTACTTAAAGTACAATAACTTTTACCATTTTAATTTGTTTTAATAGTATATTGACAGTATTGTTTTCTTTCAAAAATCCACTTAATTTTCTTTACCCTATTATTAAAATGGTAATTGACAAAAACAAACTACATTGTCACCAGAAGAGCAATACAAAATGTACAAGTGATATATTAAAATCATCTTTCCAGCTTGAATTTCAATGATGCATTGGGGCAACGATTTTGTGAGAAACATCTTCACCCTTAAATAAAGATTTTCTTAATTCCTTACCTGTGTGCTAATTAGATATCACCTTGTTTTCACATTAAACAGACTTCCACATGAGAAAGCAGCAAGGATGCAGTGGCGTTAATGTTTCCTGGTGTCAACCTGTATTATTTCAGTAGACATTGAAATGAGGATGCATCTTGCTGCCTTTCCAATGAAGCAAGTTTAATTTAGTAATAGGTGAAAAACCATCCTTACAAAGGTGTTAATCAGAGACTTGGCTTTGTGGACACTTTTCAGAGAACAAATTTGTTAGCATAAAAATAAAGCCAGAAAATAAAGAGCTGTTTAATCACTCAATTGGATTTTTCTGCCAGCATATTTTTTTTCTCTGCAACCCACTGCTAAATTGTGCTTCCTAGCTGTTTTTATAAAATCACTGAATCAAATCTAACTCTGATTACATCAGAGAAGGCCAGGTACCCTACACCATAACAGGGGGTTTGAAATTTTGACTTGTCTACTTAAAGATCACCAAAATCTGATAACAAGGTCAATTAGGTCTCTGGGTGGGATTGAACCACCAACTTTTTGGTTAGTAGCCGTACATACTAACTGATTGCGCCACAGAGACACTTTCTGAAAGTACATACTGACAAATGCTAATAAGCATTCATCTAAAACGTTTCCTAGAAAAACTTAAAAAAGTCAATAATCTAGAGAGTTTTTGTAAGATGTTTCTTCTATCAACCAACGAAGAAACACATTGGTACTTTCCCATGATGAGTGAGTGCTTCAGGATCTCTTGCACTTATATGTGCAGCAGAGTACAGCAAAGGAAGCATGCTGGGCCCATAACCCAGAGGTAGGCAGATTGAAACTATCCTCTGCTATATGCATTTTTTTGTTTGTTAATTAAAGTAATCCAAAACTGGGATTGATATTTTGGCTCTTTTATTTTTACTTAAAGTACAATAACTTTTACCATTTTAATTTGTTTTAATAGTATATTGACAGTATTGTTTTCTTTCAAAAATCCACTTAATTTTCTTTACCCTATTATTAAAATGGTAATTGACAAAAACAAACTACATTGTCACCAGAAGAGCAATACAAAATGTACAAGTGATATATTAAAATCATATTTCCAGCTTGAATTTCAATGATGCATTGGGGCAACGATTTTGTGAGAAACATCTTCACCCTTAAATAAAGATTTTCTTAATTCCTTACCTGTGTGCTAATTAGATATCACCTTGTTTTCATATTAAACAGACTTCCACATGAGAAAGCAGCAAGGATGCAGTGGCGTTAATGTTTCCTGGTGTCAACTTGTATTATTTCAGTAGACATTGAAATGAGGATGCATCTTGCTGCCTTTCCAATGAAGCAAGTTTAATTTAGTAATAGGTGAAAAACCATCCTTACAAAGGTGTTAATCAGAGACTTGGCTTTGTGGACACTTTTCAGAGAACAAATTTGTTAGCATAAAAATAAAGCCAGAAAATGAAGAGCTGTTTAATCACTCAATTGGATTTTTCTGCCAGCATATTTTTTTTCTCTGCAACCCACTGCTAAATTGTGCTTCCTAGCTGTTTTTATAAAATCACTGAATCAAATCTAACTCTGATTACATCAGAGAAGGCCAGGTACCCTACACCATAACAGGGGGTTTGAAATTTTGACTTGTCTACTTAAAGATCACCAAAATCTGATAACAAGGTCAATTACGTCCCTGGGTGGGATTGAACCACCAACCTTTTGGTTAATAGCCGTACATACTAACTGATTGCGCCACAGAGACACTTTGCAAAAGTCCATACTGACAAAGGCTAATAAGCATTCATCTAAAACATTTCCTAGAAAAACTTTAAAAAGTCAATAATCTGGAGAGTTTTTGTAAGATGTTTCTTCCATCAACCAACGAAGAAACACATTGGTACTTTCCCATGATGAGTGAGTGCTTCAGGATCTCTTGCACTTACATGTGCAGCAGAGTACTGCAATGGAAGCATGCTGGGCCCATAACCCAGAGGTAGGCAGATTGAAACTATCCTCTGCTATATGCATTTTTTTCTGTTAATTAAAGAAATCCAAAACTGGGATTGATATTTTGTCTCTTTTATTTTTACTTAAAGTACAATAACTTTTACCATTTTAATTTGTTTTAATAGTATATTGACAGTATTGTTTTCTTTCAAAAATCCACTTCATTTTCTTTACCCTATTATTAAAATGGTAATTGACAAAAACAAACTACATTGTCACCAGAAGAGCAATACAAAATGTACAAGTGATATATTAAAATCATCTTTCCAGCTTGAATTTCAATGATGCATTGGGTCAACAATTTTGTGAGAAACATCTTCACCCTTAAATAAAGATTTTCTTAATTCCTTACCTGTGTGCTAATTAGATATCACATTGTTTTCACATTAAACAGACTTCCACATGAGAAAGCAGCAAGGATGCAGTGGCGTTAATGTTTCCTGGTGTCAACTTGTATTATTTCAGTAGACATTGAAATGAGGAAGCATCTTGCTGCCTTTCCAATGAAGCAAGTTTAATTTAGTAATAGGTGATAAACCATCCTTACAAAGGTGTTAATCAGAGACTTGGCTTTGTGGACACTTTTCAGAGAACAAATTTGTTAGCATAAAAATAAAGCCAGACAATGAAGAGCTGTTTAATCACTCAATTGGATTTTTCTGCCAGCATATTTTTTTTCTCTGCAACCCACTGCTAAATTGTGCTTCCTAGCTGTTTTTATAAAATCACTGAATCAAATCTAACTCTGATTACATCAGAGAAGGCCAGGTACCCTACACCATAATAGGGGGTTTGAAATTTTGACTTGTCTACTTAAAGATCACCAAAATTTGATAACAAGGTCAATTAGGTCCCTGGGTGGGATTGAACCACCAACCTTTTAGTTAATAGCCGTACATACTAACTGATTGCGCCACAGAGACACTTTACAAAAATAAATACTGACAAAGGCTAATAAGCATTCATCTAAAACGTTTCCTAGAAAAACTATAAAAAGTCAATAATCTGGAGAGTTTTTGTAAGATGTTTCTTCCATCAACCAACGAAGAAACACATTGGTACTTTCCCATGATGAGTGAGTGCTTCAGGATCTCTTGCACTTACATGTGCAGCAGAGTACAGCAATGGAAGCATGCTGGGCCCATAACCCAGAGGTAGGCAGATTGAAACTATCCTCTGCTATATGCATTTTTTTTTGTTAATTAAAGTAATTCAAAACTGGGATTGATATTTTGGCTCTTTTATTTTTACTTAAAGTACAATAACTTTTACAATTTTAATTTGTTTTAATAGTATATTGACAGTATTGTTTTCTTTCAAAAATCCACTTCATTTTCTTTACCCTATTATTAAAATGGTAATTGACAAAAACAAACTACATTGTCACAAGAAGAGCAATACAAAATGTACAAGTGATATATTAAAATCATCTTTCCAGCTTGAATTTCAATGATGCATTGGGGCAACGATTTTGTGAGAAACATCTTCACCCTTAAATAAAGATTTTCTTAATTCCTTACCTGTGTGCTAATTAGATATCACCTTGTTTTCACATTAAACAGACTTCCACATGAGAAAGCAGCAAGGATGCAGTGGCGTTAATGTTTCCTGGTGTCAACTTGTATTATTTCAGTAGACATTGAAATGAGGATGCATCTTGCTGCCTTTCCAATGAAGCAAGTTTAATTTAGTAATAGGTGAAAAACCATCCTTACAAAGGTGTTAATCAGAGACTTGGCTTTGTGGACACTTTTCAGAGAACAAATTTGTTAGCATAAAAATAAAGCCAGAAAATGAAGAGCTGTTTAATCACTCAATTGGATTTTTCTGCCAGCATATTTTTTTTCTCTGCAACCCACTGCTAAATTGTGCTTCCTAGCTGTTTTTTATAAAATCACTGAATCAAATCTAACTCTGATTACATCAGAGAAGGCCAGGTACCCTACACCATAAGAGGGGGCTTGAAATTTTGACTTGTCTACTTAAATATTACCAAAATCTGATCACAAGGTCAATTACGTCCCTGGGTAGGATTTAACCACCAACCTTTTGGTTAATAGCCGTACACACTAACCAATTGCGCCACAGAGACACTTTGCAAAAAGTACATACTGACAAAGGCTAATAAGCATTCATCTAGAACGTTTCCTAGAAAAACTTTAAAAAGTCAATAATCTGGAGAGTTTTTGTAAAATGTTTCTTCCATCAACCAACGAAGAAACACATTGGTACTTTCCCATGATGAGTGAGTGCTTCAGGATCTCTTGCACTTACATGTGCAGCAGAGTACAGCAACGGAAGCATGCTGGGCCCATAACCCAGAGGTAGGCAGATTGAAACTATCCTCTGCTATATGCAATTTTTTTTTGTCAATTAAAGTAATTCAAAACTGGGATTGATATTTTGGCTCTTTTATTTTTACTTAAAGTACAATAACTTTTACCATTTTAATTTGTTTTAATAGTATATTGACAGTATTGTTTTCTTTCAAAAATCCACTTAATTTTCTTTACCCTATTATTAAAATGGTAATTGACAAAAACAAACTACATTGTCACCAGAAGAGCAATACAAAATGTACAAGTGATATATTAAAATCATCTTTCCAGCTTGAATTTCAATGATGCATTGGGGCAACGATTTTGTGAGAAACATCTTCACCCTTAAATAAAGATTTTCTTAATTCCTTACCTGTGTGCTAATTAGATATCACCTTGTTTTCGCATTAAACAGACTTCAACATGAGAAAGCAGCAAGGATGCAGTGGAGTTAATGTTTCCTGGTGTCAACCTGTATTATTTCAGTAGACATTGAAATGAGGATGCATCTTGCTGCCTTTCCAATGAAACAAGTTTAATTTAGTAATAGGTGAAAAACCATCCTTACAAAGGTGTTAATCAGAGACTTGGCTTTGTGGACACTTTTCAGAGAACAAATTTGTTAGCATAAAAATAAAGCCAGAAAATGAAGAGCTGTTTAATCACTCAATTGGATTTTTCTGCCAGCATATTTTTTTTCTCTGCAACCCACTGATAAATTGTGCTTCCTAGCTGTTTTTATAAAATCACTGAATCAAATCTAACTCTGATTACATCAGGGAAGGCCAGATACCCACACCATAACAGGGGGTTTGAAATTTTGACTTGTCGACTTAAATATCACCAAAATCTGATCACAAGGTCAATTACGTCCCTGGGTGGGATTGAACCACCAACCTTTTGGTTAATAGCCGAACACACTAACCGATTGCGCCACAGAGACACTTTGCAAAAAGTACATACTGACAAAGGCTAATAAGCATTCATCTAGAACGTTTCCTAGAAAAACTTAAAAAAGTCAATAATCTGGAGAGTTTTTGTAAGATGTTTCTTCCATCAACCAACGAAGAAACACATTGGTACTTTCCCATGATGAGTGAGTGCTTCAGGATCTCTTGCACTTACATGTGCAGCAGAGTACTGCAATGGAAGCATGCTGGGCCGATAACCCAGAGGTAGGCAGATAGAAACTATCCTCTGCTATATGCATTTTTTTTTAATTAAAGTAATCCAAAATTGGGATTGATATTTTAGCTCTTTTATTTTTACTTAAAGTACAATAACTTTTACCATTTTAATTTGTTTAATAGTATATTGACAGTATTGTTTTCTTTCAAAAATCCACTTAATTTTCTTTACCCTATTATTAAAATGGTAATTGACAAAAACAAACTACATTGTCACCAGAAGAGCAATACAAAATGTACAAGTGATATATTAAAATCATCTTTCCAGGTTGAATTTCAATGATGCATTGGGGCAACGATTTTGTGAGAAACATCTTCACCCTTAAATAAAGATTTTCTTAATTCCTTACCTGTGTGCTAATTAGATATCACCTTGTTTTCACATTAAACAGACTTCCACATGAGAAAGCAGCAAGGATGCAGTGGCGTTAATGTTTCCTGGTGTCAACCTGTATTATTTCAGTAGACATTGAAATGAGGATGCATCTTGCTGCCTTTCCAATGAAGCAAGTTTAATTTAGTAATAGGTGAAAAACCATCCTTACAAAGGTGTTAATCAGAGACTTGGCTTTGTGGACACTTTTCAGAGAACAAATTTGTTAGCATAAAAATAAAGCCAGAAAATGAAGAGCTGTTTAATCACTCAATTGGATTTTTCTGCCAGCATATTTTTTTTCTCTGCAACCCACTGCTAAATTGTGCTTCCTAGCTGTTTTTATAAAATCACTGAATCAGATCTAACTCTGATTACATCAGGGAAGGCCAGCTACCCACACCATAACAGGGGGTTTGAAATTTTGACTTGTCGATTTAAATATCACCAAAATCTGATCACAAGGTCAATTACGTCCCTGGGTGGGATTGAACCACCAACCTTTTGGTTAATAGCCGAACACACTAACCGATTGCGCCACAGATACACTTTGCAAAAAGTACGTACTGACAAAGGCTAATAAGCATTCATCTAGAACGTTTCCTAGAAAAACTTTAAAAAGTCAATAATCTGGAGAGTTTTTGTAAGATGTTTCTTCCATCAACCAACGAAGAAACACATTGGTACTTTCCCATGATGAGTGAGTGCTTCAGGATCTCTTGCACTTACATGTGCAGCAGAGTACTGCAATGGAAGCATGCTGGGCCCATAACCCAGAGGTAGGTAGATTGAAACTATCCTTTGCTATATGCATTTTTTTTGTTAATTAAAGTAATCCAAAACTGGGATTGATATTTTTGCTCTTTTATTTTTACTTAAAGTACAATAACTTTTACAATTTTAATTTGTTTTAATAGTATATTGACAGTATTGTTTTATTTCAAAAATCCACTTAATTTTCTTTACCCTATTATTAAAATGGTAATTGACAAAAACAAACTACATTGTCACCAGAAGAGCAATACAAAATGTACAAGTGATATATTAAAATCATCTTTCCAGGTTGAATTTCAATGATGCATTGGGGCAACGATTTTGTGAGAAACATCTTCACCCTTAAATAAAGATTTTCTTAATTCCTTACCTGTGTGCTAATTAGATATCACCTTGTTTTCACATTAAACAGACTTCCACATGAGAAAGCAGCAAGGATGCAGTGGCGTTAATGTTTCCTGGTGTCAACCTGTATTATTTCAGTAGACATTGAAATGAGGATGCATCTTGCTGCCTTTCCAATGAAGCAAGTTTAATTTAGTAATAGGTGAAAAACCATCCTTACAAAGGTGTTAATCAGAGACTTGGCTTTGTGGACACTTTTCAGAGAACAAATTTGTTAGCATAAAAATAAAGCCAGAAAATGAAGAGCTGTTTAATCACTCAATTGGATTTTTCTGCCAGCATATTTTTTTTCTCTGCAACCCACTGCTAAATTGTGCTTCCTAGCTGTTTTTATAAAATCACTGAATCAAATCTAACTCTGATTACATCAGGGAAGGCAAGGTACCCACACCATAACAGGGGGTTTGAAATTTTGACTTGTCGACTTAAATATCACCAAAATCTGATCACAAGGTCAATTACGTCCCTTGGTGGGATTGAAACACCAACCTTTTGGTTAATAGCCGAACACACTAACCGATTGCGCCACAGAGACACTTTGCAAAAAGTACATACTGACAAAGGCTAATAAGCATTCATCTAGAACGTTTCCTAGAAAAACTTAAAAAAGTCAATAATCTGGAGAGTTTTTGTAAGATGTTTCTTCCATCAACCAACGAAGAAACACATTGGTACTTTCCCATGATGAGTGAGTGCTTCAGGATCTCTTGCACTTACATGTGCAGCAGAGTACTGCAATGGAAGCATGCTGGGCCGATAACCCAGAGGTAGGCAGATTGAAACTATCCTCTGCTATATGCATTTTTTTTTATTAAAGTAATCCAAAATTGGGATTGATATTTTAGCTCTTTTATTTTTACTTAAAGTACAATAACTTTTACCATTTTAATTTGTTTAATAGTATATTGACAGTATTGTTTTCTTTCAAAAATCCACTTAATTTTCTTTACCCTATTATTAAAATGGTAATTGACAAAAACAAACTACATTGTCACCAGAAGAGCAATACAAAATGTACAAGTGATATATTAAAATCATCTTTCCAGCTTGAATTTCAATGATGCATTGGGGCAACGATTTTGTGAGAAACATCTTCACCCTTAAATAAAGATTTTCTTAATTCCTTACCTGTGTGCTAATTAGATATCACCTTGTTTTCACATTAAACAGACTTCCACATGAGAAAGCAGCAAGGATGCAGTGGCGTTAATGTTTCCTGGTGTCAACCTGTATTATTTCAGTAGATATTGAAATGACGATGCATCTTGCTGCCTTTCCAATGAAGCAAGTTTAATTTAGTAATAGGTGAAAAACCATCCCTACAAAGGTGTTAATCAGATACTTTGCTTTGTGGACACTTTTCAGAGAACAAATTTGTTAGCTTAAAAATAAAGCCAGAAAATGAAGAGCTGTTTAATCACTCAATTGGATTTTTTTGCCAGCATATTTCTTTTTCTCTGCAACCCACTGCTAAATTGTGCTTCCTAGCTGTTTTTTTTTTATAAAATCACTTAATCAAATCTAACTCTGATTACATCAGAGAAGGCCAGGTACCCTACACCATAAGAGGGGGTTTGAAATTTTGACTTGTCTACTTAAAGATCACCAAAATCTGATAACAAGGTAAATTACGTCCCTGGGTGGGATTGAACCACCAACCTTTTGGTTAATAACCAAACACGCTAACTGATTGCGCCACAGAGACACTTTGCAAACGTATGTTCTGACAAACGCTAATAAGCATTCATGTAGAACGTTTCCTAGAAAAACTTTAAAAGTCAATAATCTGGAGAGTTTTTGTAAGATGTTTCTTCCATCAATCAACGAAGAAACACATTGGTACTTTCCCATGATGAGTGAGTGCTTCAGGATCTCTTGCACTTACATGTGCAGCAGAGTACTGCAATGAAAGCATTCTGGGCCCATAACCCAGAGGTAGGCAGATTGAAACTATCCTCTGCTATATGCATACTATATTATTGCATACTATGCAATAA
Source organism: Pseudophryne corroboree (assembly GCF_028390025.1). NCBI lineage: Eukaryota > Metazoa > Chordata > Amphibia > Anura > Myobatrachidae > Pseudophryne > Pseudophryne corroboree. The sequence continues at coordinate 177,395 of NW_026970377.1, forward strand.
TGTTTCAATTTGCATTACCCAGCAGAATTAGCTTTGCATATATAGATATAGTGCAGCAGAATATATTGGTGGTTGTAGTCAATTGTAATTACCTGCAGGTGACAAGAAGAGAAGAAACGTAAATTCACAATCGACATCAGCTGAAGATAAATTGATACTGATTGAACGCTGCTGTTATGTGTCAATTTTATCACGCTTTGATAAAAATGCACGCTTAGATCAATAAATGCACAGCCAAATGGCTTTGCACAGCCTACACCATTGGACTTAAGTAGAAGACTATTACAAGTGAAACCAATAATTGAAATCTGTAACCACACCCCACCCCCTCAAATGCCAGGCAATAAATTACCTTAAAAACAACAACCAGGCATTCCACAAAGATTAAACTGGGTCTATATCATTCAAAACTTTAAAAAAGTACTTCAAAATCACATACTATGCAATAATGTTTCAATTTGCATTACCCAGCAGAATTAGCATTGCATATATAGATATAGTGCAGCAGAATATAATGGTGGTTGTAGTCAATTGTAATTACTCAGCAGAATTAGCTTTGCATATATAGATATAGTGCAGCAGAATATATTGGTGGTTGTAGTCAATTGTAATTACCCAGCAGAATTAGCTTGCATATATAGATATAGTGCAGCAGAATATATTGGTGGTTGTATTCAATTGTAATTACCCAGCAGAATTAGCTTTGCATATATATAGTGCAGCAGAATATATTGGTGGTTGTAGTCAATTGTAATTACCCAGCAGCAGCTCTACTGCACTCAACATCACCAGTGCTCACAATATATATAATGCTATATACTATGCCATAGTGGTGCTTACTATATAACACCTCCTACTGCGTTCCCCCTGGCAATGAGCATGACACCCAGAGAGTGAAACCCCTGGCAATGAGCATGACACCCAGCACGTGAAACTCTTGGCGTTGAGCAGTTTTTGTAAAAGTAATTAGAAGCTTTACTGTAGGGCATAGTGTATCACAGATATTGTGGTGAGTGACATAATATGTTCCAAAGGGCATTAATGTGTGGGGCTTAACATGGTGGAAATGACTGTACTTTTTTCCCTGTGGTGGCCGAGGTCTGTTGGTGCAGGGTCAAGAACTGGGGTGTAAGGTAGTCTTTGCCTGAAAGGCTACGCCCATTTTATGGAGACCATACCCATTTTTGCGAGGTCACGCCCCCCCATCCCGTCCGGAGCGCTCATGCAAATATAGTTTTTTTTATATATATATATGGGGGAGGGGCACAATTTTTAATGCCAATGGTGGCGGGGGGCACGCATTTTTAAATCTCGCATTTGAAGCCAAATTGTTTAGAAACACCCCTGCAAGAAAATATCTGCAAATCCAATGTTACCATAAGTGTGGCATATACCTGCGCTTGCTCGCGGGGTGAGAACATCTCCCTAATTTAATTCAGCGATATGAATAGAGGTTGTGCAGCAGCCACAGAAAGGGTTAATCTCTGCAGCTTGTCACTAAATTACATTGTTGCAATTTTAGCTGGGAGCTGCAATAATTACTCTAATACATAACACAACCAACACTTCTATATTCACACAATATACTGCATGGTGAATATAGAAGTGGTGCTTGCTAAACAGCACCTCCTACTGCATTCCACATCACCGCTGGTCACACTCATATCAGGCCCATAATGCTGTATACTATGCCATAGTGGTGCTTACTATATAACACCAGGTGCTGTGCAGTGGTCAAAACACACTAACTGGTCCCATGCTGTTGTTGAACTAAAGGCCTATACACACGATGAGATTCGGTCTATGCTAATAGGTTTAAAAAGGTTACATAAAAGCTACTTTGGGGTATATGCAATTCACGGCGAATCGCGGCAAATTATGGCCGTTTTTAAATTCGACACAATTCGACATGTGAATTCCGGCAGGTGGCTGCCGGAATTCACCATATTCAATGAAAAACGGATTCGACAGTCCCGCGGGCGAAAAACGGCCAATTTGCCGTATTTTGCCGCGAATTAAAAAAACGGGAAAAAACGGGAAAAACACGAAAAAAAAAATGGCGTGGGGTCCCCCCTCCAAAGCATAACCAGCCTCGGGCTCTTCGAGCTGGTCCTCGTTCCAAAAATGCGGGGGGAAAATTGGGCAGGGATCCCCCGTATTTTTAAAACCAGCACCGGGCTCTGCGCCTGGTGCTGGTGCAAAAAATACGGGGGACAAAAAGAGTAGGGGTCCCCCGTATTTTTTACACCAGCATCGGGCTCCACTAGCTGGACAGATAATGCCACAGCCGGGGGTCACTTTTATGCAGTGCCCTGCGGCCGTGGCATTAAATATCCAACTAGTCACCCCTGGCCGGGGTACCCTGGGGGAGTGGGGACCCCTTCAATCAAGGGGTCCCCAGCCACCCAAGGGCAAGGGGTGAAGCCCGAGGCTGTCCCCCCCATCCAATGGCTGCGGATGGGAGGCTGATAGCCTAGAGTAAAATGACAAGAATATTGTTTTTTCCAGAAGAACTACAAGTCCCAGCAAGCCTCCCCCGCATACTGGTACTTGGAGAACCACAAGTACCAGCATGCGGGAGAAAAACGGGCCCGCTGGTACCTGTAGTTCTACTGGGAAAAAAATACCCAAATAAAAACAGGACACAGACACCGTGACAGTAAAACTTTATTACACACTGCCGACACATTCATACTTACCTATGTTGACACGCCGACTGCCACGGTCTCCGACGATCCGAGGGTACCTGTGAAAAAAATTATACTCACCTTCCAGCGTCCAGAGGTACATCCACGTCCAGAGATACATCCACGTACTTGGCAAAAAAAGAAAACGGACACACGGACCACCGGACTGAAAGGGGTCCCATGCTGACACATGAGACCCCTTACCCCGAATGCCGGGACACCACGTGACTCCTGTCACTGAAGTCCCTTCAGCCAATCAGGAAGCGCTACTTCCGTGGCGCTCACCTGATTGGCTGTGCGCTGTCTGTGCTGTGACAGCGCATCGCACAGCTCCGTCCATTATATTCAATGGTGGGAACTTAGCGGCTAGCGGTGAGGTCACCCGCCGGTCAGCGGCTGACCGCGGGTAACCCCACCGCTGACGGCAAAGTTCCCACCATTGAAACTAATGGACCGAGCTGTGCGATGCGCTGTCACAGCACAGACAGCGCACAGCCAATCAGGTGAGCGCCACAGAAGTAGCGCTTCCTGATTGGCTGAAGGGACTTCAGTGACAGGAGTCACGTGGTGTCCCGGCATTCGGGGTAAGGGGTCTCATGTGTCAGCATGGGACCCCTTTCAGTCCGGTGGTCCGTGTGTCCATTTTCTTTTTTTGCCAAGTACGTGGATTTATCTCTGGACCCTGGCTGAGGTGAGTATATTGAACTTTTCTTTTCAGGTATCCGTGGATTCTACATGGAGAAGAGGACCGATGTCGGCGTGTGAACATAGGTAAGTATGTGTGTGTCGGCAGTGTGTAATAAAGTTTTACTGTCACGGTGCCTGTGTCCTGTTTTTATTTGGGTATTTTTTTCCCAGTAGTACTACAGGTACCAGCGGGCCCGTTTTTCTCCCGCATGCTGGTACTTGTGGTTCTCCAAGTACCAGCTTGCGGGGGAGGCTTGCTGGGACTTGTAGTACTACTGGAAAAAACAATATTCTTGTCATTTTACTCAAGGCTATCAGCCTCCCATCCGCAGCCCTTGGATGGGGGGGACAGCCTCGGGCTTCACCCCTGGCCCTTGGGTGGCTGGGGGGGGGACCCCTTGATTGAAGGGGTCCCCACTCCCCCAGGGTACCCCGGCCAAGGGTGACTAGTTGGATATTTAATGCCACGGCCGCAGGGCACTGTATAAAAGTGACCCCCGGCTGTGGCATTATCTGTCCAGCTAGTGGAGCCCGATGCTGGTGTAAAAAATACGGGGGACCCCTGCTCGTTTTGTCCCCCGTATTTTTTGCACCAGCACCAGGCGCAGAGCCCGGTGCTGGTTTTAAAAATACGGGGGATCCCTGCCCAATTTTTCCCCGCATTTTTAGAACCAGGACCAGCTCGAAGAGCCCGAGGCTGGTTATGCTTTGGAGGGGGGACCCCACGCCATTTTTTTTTTAAATTTTCCCGTTCCAGCACTAAAAAATAAATAAATAAATAATATTTTAAAAAATATATAAATAATACTTGTGCCTCCAAAAAAAAAAAAAAAAAAAAAGTACCTAATCCCTTCTAATATAAATAGATATGCTATTCCCACAAAAAAAAAACACACAAAAAAAACATGTTTAAATTTTTTTTTATTGTTTTCACCCTCCAAAGTGTGACGGATTGAAAATGACGAATTTACTGTCTAAAAGCACTGCTGTCGAATTTCCAAACTTGAATTGAATATGCTTTTGTAGAATTGCAGCACTTGTATCATTGCAGAAAAGTCGAATTTGCAAAAAGTCGAATTTCAAAAAGTCGAATTTTGAAAGTCCGTTTTTTTGACGGAAAGCACTGAATTGCATTGACGATTTTTTTTTTTTTGGGGGAAAATGACCCGAAATTCGACAATTTCGGGAATTCGACCACAATTGCATATACCCCTTTATGTATTTATTAATTAAAGTTTTTAAGTTGTATTTTACAACCATACAATGATATGATATATAATGTATCGTATAATCATTACATAATGTTGATGGCATTGAATAGTCTCTTCCTTGACTAGTGGCAGCAGCTTCAGCACTAGGTGGAAGTGGATCTTGAGCTTTCCCTATTTTACCCTCCACCTTTTTGTTCTCCATTTTTTAATGTGTGGAATTATATGCCAGTAATATATCTGGAATTAGACGGTGGTAATGTCTGGAATTAGATACCACTAGATAGATACCAGATATCACTGTGACTGGAATGATGACATATGCACAGTGACAGGACACTACCACAGCACCCTACAGCAGCCATATGCGGCACAAGACACTGGAGTATTAGTAATGTACTGTAGTATACTGAGCACCACAAGACAATGAGCAGTGATACGGAGCACTGATGAGATTACTAGAACTGACACTGAGCAGCCAGATGCAGCACTGGACTATTAGTAATGTTCTGTAGTATACTGAGCACCACAATGCAGCACAAGACAATGAGCAGTGATACTGAGCACTGATGAGGATACTAGAACTGACACTGAGCAGCAAGATGCAGCACTGGACTATTAGTAATGTACTCTAGTATACTGAGCACCACAATGCAGCACAAGACAATGAGCAGTGATACTGAGCACTGATGAGGATACTACTGAGAACTGACACTGAGCAGGAGAGACACACTACAATTTCATCTTGCGCCTCTTTTTTTATTTATCTTTGCATCATGTGCTGTTTGGGGCTATTTTTTTAAGTACCATCCTGTCTGACACTGCAGTGCCACTCCTAGATGGGCCAGGTGTTTGTGCTGCCCAATTGGGTCGCTTAGCTTAGTCATCCAGGGACCTTGGTGCAAATTTTAGGACTAAAAATAATATTGGGAGGTGTGAGGTGTTCAGAATAGACTGGAAAGGAGTAGAAATTATGGTTATTGAGCTTAATACTATAGGATCAAAATTACCCCCAAATTCTATGATTTTAGCTGTTTGAGGGTTTAAAAAAAAATCACCCGAATACAAAACCCAAAAGGTGGTTTTGCCAAAACGCGTCCGTATCCAAAACACAACTGCGGATCCGAATCCAAAACCAAAACATGAAACACGAAAAATGCCCGCTGCACATCTCTAGTTAGGGGAGAAGCATGTAGCCTTGTAGACTATGCACAGCTATATCTAGAAAAATATACGATCTAATCTTTAACCAACCAATGCAAGAAAGTATTTAATGTGAAAATACGAAACACTAGACTAATTGGAGGTGCGCCCTAAAGCAAATTACAATGTTAGGATTAGGGGGTTCGGAAAGACCTCTAGTGTATACACTACTATATACATTTTAAGAAAGAAAGGTACAAATTACATATTCACATTGCATCTATGGGCTGGATTCAAATGTCCCTTTCCTCCCTCAATCGTGCCCGTCAGCAGCTATTCTAATGTTGCTGCCAACCGGTGCGACATGTTTATTTCAGCTCGCTACCCCCAGGGGAAACAAGCTGAAATGTGTGCAAAGAGACCCATTTGGGCAACCAAACGGTGTCTTTTCACGATCGCGCCCATTACTTTATTCAGGTTTAGGTGCTTTGTGCACCTAAACCAGAGTGTAATGGGCGCAATAATTGAGGGCATTTGAATTTCCCTTATATGTGTGTGTGTGTGATATACACACAGACACACATACTATGGCCCTCATTCCGAGTTGATCGCTCAGTATTTTTCTTCGCATCGCAGTGAAAATCCGCTTAGTACGCATGCGCAATGTTCGCACTGCGACTGCGCCAAGTAACTTTACTATGAAGAAAGTATTTTTACTCACGGCTTTTTCTTCGCTCCGGCGATCGTAATGTGATTGACAGGAAATGGGTGTTACTGGGCGGAAACACGGCGTTTCAGGGGCGTGTGGCTGAAAACGCTACCGTTTCCGGAAAAAACGCAGGAGTGGCCGGAGAAACGGTGGGAGTGCCTGGCCGAACGCTGGGTGTGTTTGTGACGTCAACCAGGAACGACAAGCACTGAACTGATCGCACAGGCAGAGTAAGTCTGGAGCTACTCTGAAACTGCTAAGTAGTTAGTAATCGCAATATTGCGAATACATCGGTCGCAATTTTAAGAAGCTAAGATTCACTCCCAGTAGGCGGCGGCTTAGCGTGTGTAACTCTGCTAAATTCGCCTTGCGACCGATCAACTCGGAATGAGGGCCTATATTTCTTTATATAATGGACACCTCAGTTTCTATTCATTCATGTCCTGCCCCCTACTCTGTCAGACCCCTTCCCCTCTACTTTTCTGACCCCAAACGCCACTCATTCTTGTTGAGTGCTGGTGGGCCCATTCAGAATTTTGCTATGGGGACCACAAAGGTCTAGTTACGTCACTGGGCAGGGTTATAGAGGAGGCGGTGCAAGGCATCCTGGGAACAGTCAAAGCTTTAGCCTGTTGGTGCCTTGGATCAAGATCCAACTCTACACCCCTATGTTAGTGTAGTGCCTTTTGGGGTTAAGGTTTTACAGAAAGTTACAGGTTTTTTTAATTTAGTAAAATATGCCCCATTTTAAAGATAGGGCATTTAAATTTGTTGCACCTGTGCAGTACATAGCAGCCTGCAGGGCATGTACAGTGGCTTCATTTGGGTGCACATACATTGCCGGCTCCTGGTCGCAAACTGAAATTATTGTGTGTAAGTGTAATTAGCTGTGTTTGTCATACAGGGGGGTGGGGGAGGTTTGTGGTTGGTGGGGGGCACGCTGTGTGATTATTATCCTGCATCTATACATACATGCGCTGACACCTGGACATACACTGATGTACCCACACCTAATATCCATACATACACACCCTGACACCTGGACATACACTAACATTCCCACACCTGCATCTATACATACACACGCTGACACCTGGACATACACCAACATACAAGCACCTGCATCTATATATACACGCGCTGACAAATGGACATACACCGACGTACCCACACTTGCATCTATACATACATGCACTGACATCTGGACATACAAGCACCTGCATCTATACATACACGCGCTGACATCTGAACCTACACTGACGTTCCCACACCTGCATCTATACATACACATTCTGACACCTGGACATACACAGACGTACCCACACCTGCATCTATACATACACGCGTTGACACCTGGACGCACACCGACGTACACACACCTACATCTATATATGCATGGATGCAAATGTGGGTACGTTGTAGCATACCGCTGTGTTTCACCAACCATCACAGCGCTCTCCCCCTATTTTCTTTCATTACTCACGTGAGTTACATATGAACTTTAACTGCAGTAAATAAGAGGCGTTGGTTACAACTGTTGCTGTTCATCCACAAGAAGGAATTTAATGTATCAATTACAATTGGAAAGTAACGATTTAATTACAACAGCTGTATCCAGGAGGATTTTTTGGACACTTTAATAGACATTCCGTTGTCATCAAGGGCAATATGAAATAGATACTGATTACATTTAGATATGGATAGTGGTGCCTATATATGTTGACTCCATTGTATTTTGTTGAATGTGGGTTTCTTCTGTCTATATATATTTTTTTTTAAATAAAGAGCTTGTATATTCTATTTTTTGCGCTCCCTTGATAACAAGTGTGATTATCTTTAAAATTTGGTTTATTATTGGTAGAACAGTACTAACTATGGGAGCAGCATTTTATAATATATGGTAAAAATTAATAGATGTATAAAGATTAAATAAGCAACAAATTGGTGAAATAGATAAGTTTTGATAGGAGCGCTGGGTTCTATATATATATATATATATTGACATTTGGTTATATATATGTATAGACTTTATAAATTCTTGACAGAGATGTGCCTGAGCAGCAGCCCTCCCCAGCCCTATCTCAAATCATACTTATTTTGCATAGGAGATACCATGGTCATGAAGATTGTTCTCCCAGGGTGAGGTTCATTCATTGCATTCTGGGTATGCTGATCCCTGTGATTTCCCCAAATGTGGGAAACTGGACTGCATTATTTGTGGTAGTGAGGTACTGTGTTTGTGCTTTCCTCTGGTCAGCTCTGGTAAAAGTCAGATTTCTTTATCTCAGATCTTCCTCTAGCCTTGTTCTTCTTTCGAGAGTTCCCTTGTGCTGCCTCAGTTGGATCTCCTTCACTTGACAGGGGGGTGCCCGAGCAGCGACCCTCCCCAGCTCTAGCCCAACTCCTACTTACCTGCCAGGTGAGATACTATGATCATGAAGGTGCTTCTCCCAGGGCAAGGCTCACCCATTGCACTCTGGGTGTGCTGCTCCTGCGGTTTCCCCAAATGTTGGACACTTGACTGCATAATTTGTGTTTCCCCTGGTCGGCTCTCGTATAATATAGATCTCTTTGTCTCAGGTCTCTCTCCAGCCTAGTTTGCTGTCTGTTTCCACTTCTCTTTTCTTGAGCCACTCCCTTCTATGCCCTTGCTCACTATCCTGACTTCTCCAGTCTGCTTACTTTGTGCCTTCCAACGCACAATACAAACTACAGGTAGTGCTGCAGGGCCCACGCCCTTTTACTTGCCTTACAGAGCAGCTCTGGAGCTGTTACAGTGCCCAGCTGCTGCAAGAAATCAGCTTGAATGCTTCAGGGGCTGGGGCATAGCCAACATGAGCCCCACACCGAAGGAGGGTGGAGGTGTTTAATGTGAACTAGGGGTCATCCAAGCGCCGCAAAAGGCCGTAATGCCCTGCACGCCCCTTTTCTCTTTTCATATGCAGACGAGGGTTGACGCCAACTTTGACCCACTGCTTGGATGACATCACCATATGCAAATCCATCTGCTGCAGGCCTTCCCCCAGGAATGCTTGCACTAGTTGTTGCATTTGGTTTGTTGTTTGGGGGTGCTTCAGTATTAGGCAGCCTTCTGCCCTCCCATGTTCATCTGAAAATATGTGTTCTCCCTGCAGTTGTTGTCCCCAGATGAGAGTTTCCTTATGCTGCCTCAGTCGTTAACCGTGGCTGGATCTTATTGGCACTCGCGGTCGGGATATTCCTCCCTGCCGTGGGGTAGAGACCTCCTTTTGCTCGGTCTCAAATTGCTTTTTCCCCTTCACCGCTGTCTTTACATCAGACGTCCGCCGTGATGTAGCTCGTTCATGAATGGGCTTATATCTCAGCAATCAGAGTGTCTGGTAGTCACCTTCCTTACGCGTTTCTCCGCTGTTATCCAAGAGCGGTTTCGTCAGAGGATACATCAGCAGCCTAGCAGGCTCTTTTTAAAATGCACCGGACCAATAGCATTACTAATTAGTTGATTGGATATATACATGTACTAATTGGATGCATACATGTAATGACTCACATATGGAACAACTTTCTAATTGCAATTGCACATATAAAGGCATTTCATAATATAAAAATAAGCAACATGGTGATTAAAAATAATAATAAAATAAGCAACAAGGTGGTTTAAAAAATAACAGAAAATATATAATCTATATACAGATTAACCTCTAATCTTTCAATCAATACCTCATCTCTATAATCACATACACATAATTCAGAGACCCAGCACTAAGGATCCCCATTTACTTATATAAAACCTTTTAGGGTAACATAAATCCAACCCACTACTAAAGCAGCTCTTGTGGCGCAGGGGAAACATCACCTGCACTCTATGCAGCGAGTCCCATGTTCGAATCCAACCCGCTCAGCTTAACATCCATATTATTTATTTACTTTTAATGGGATCATTCTATCAATTCATTTTTACCTTTAATTTTTGTTAATATTATTTCTATATTTCATTATTTTAACCCCTGGAATAATTACATTGCTGCTTAAACAACAAAAAGAATTGAAGAAAGAATAATTATTAAACAGACAATTTAAGGATTCGAAGATTTAAAGATTTAAAGATGTAAAAATTTAAAACAGGGAGGGGGGGGGGGGGAGGGAGGGGGGCCTTTTGGGAGAAGGAGGGAAAAAAAATAAAAAAATAAAAAATATATATATATAGAACCAAGAGAAAGTGTAAAAAGAGGATGGAGGAAGAAATCTGATGTTCATCATTACTAGTGGATTTTACTAAAGAACTTTAAAGGAACACACACAACAGGATTATACAGTTTCATACTAAGAGGAATGCTGTTCCCAAAATAGCTACTTCTAATAATTTTGTTTATTTATTAAACATACAATAAATGGATATTCAATAAATAATATATTAGGTAAATCAATAGATAAAATCTTCAGAGACTGACAATGTTGTTCAGTTCGATGCTCTCAATCAGACCATCAGGTGTAGGGGTACCCAAAGAAAAAATCCAAAATGCCTCCCTTGTCAAGTAAAGGAGATTCAACTGAGGCAGCACAAGGGAACTCTCATCTGGGGACAACAACTGCAGGGAGAACACATATTTTCAGATGAACATGGGAGGGCAGAAGGCTGCCTAATACTGAAGCACCCCCAAACAACAAACCAAATGCAACAACTAGTACAAGCATTCCTTGGGGAAGGTCTGCAGAAGATGGAATTGCATACGGTGATGTCATCCAAGCAGTGGGCCAAAGTTGGCTGGAACCCTTATCTGCATATGAAAAGAGAAAAGGGGTATGCAGGGCATGGCGGCCTTTTGCTGCGCTTGGATGACCCCTAGTTCGCATTAAACACCCCCACCCTCCTTCGGTGTGGGGCTCATGTTGGCCATGCCCCAGCCCCTGAAGCATTCAAGCTGATTTCTTGCAGCAGCTGGGCACTGTAACAGCTCCAGAGCTGCTCTGTAAGGCAACTAAAAGGGTGTGGGCCCTGCAGCACTACCTGTAGTTCGCATTGTGCGTTGGAAGGCACAAAGTAAGCAGACGGGAGAAGTCAGGGTAGTGCGCAAGGGCATAGAAGGGAGCGGCTCAAGAAAAGAGAAGTGGAAACAGTCAGCAAACTAGGCTGGAGAGAGACCTGAGACAAAGAGATCTGAATTATATGAGAGCCGACCAGGGGAAACACAAATTATGCAGTCAAGTTTCCCACATTTGGGGAATTCAAAGGGGCAGCACACCCAGAGTGCAATGGGTGAGCCTTGCCCTGGGAGAAGCACCTACATGATCATAGTATCTCACCTGGCAGGTAAGTAGGAGTTGGGCTAGAGCTGGGGAGGGTCGCTGCTCGGGCACCCCCCTGTCAAGTGAAGGAGATCCAACTGAGGCAGCACAAGGGAACTCTCGAAAGAAGAACAAGGCTAGAGGAAGATCTGAGACAAAGAAATCTGACTTTTACCAGAGCTGACCAGAGGAAAGCACAAACACAGTCCCCCACTACCACAAATAATGCAGTCGAGTTTCCCACATTTGGGGAAATCACAGGGGTCAGCATACCCAGAATGCAATGAATGAACCTCACCCTGGGAGAACAATCTTCATGACCATGGTATCTCCTATGCAAAATAAGTATGATTTGGGATAGGGCTGGGGAGGGCCGCTGCTCAGGCATATCTCTGTCAAGTAAAGGAGATTCAACTGAGGCAGCACAAGGGAACTCTCATCTGGGGACAACAACTGCAGGGAGAACACATATTTTCAAATGAACATGGGAGGGCAGAAGGCTGCCTAATACTGAAGCACCCCCAAACAACAAACCAAATGCAACAACTAGTACAAGCATTCCTGGGGGAAGGTCTGCAGAAGACGGATTTGCATACAGTGATGTCATCCAAGCAGTGGGCCAAAGTTGGCTGGAACCCTCATCTGCATATGAAAAGAGAAAAGGGGTATGCAGGGCATGGCGGCCTTTTGCGGCGCTTGGATGACCCTTAGTTCGCATTAAACACCCCCACCCTCCTTCGGTGTGGGGCTCATGTTGGCAATGCCCGAGCATTCAAGCTGATTTCTTGCAGCAGCTTGGCACTGTAACAGCTCCAGAGCTGCTCTGTAAGGCAAGTAACAGGTTGTGGGCCATGCAGCACTACCTGTAGTTTGCATTGTGCATTGGAAGGCACAAAGTAAGCAGACAGGAGAAGTCAGGATAGTGCACAAGGGTATAGAAGGGAGGGGCTCAAAAAAAAAGAAGTGGAAACAGACAGCAAACTAGGCTGGAGAGAGACCTTAGACAAAGAGATCTGAATTATATGAAAGCCGACCAGTGGAAACACAAATTATGCAGTCAAGTTTCCCACATTTGGGGAAATCACAGGGGCAGCACACCCAGAGTGCAATGGGTGAGCCTTGCCCTGGGAGAAGCACCTTCATGATCATAGTATCTCACCTGGCAGGTAAGTAGGAGTTGGGCTAGAGCTGGGGAGGGTCGCTGCTCGGGCACCCCCCTGTCAAGTGAAGGAGATCCAACTGAGGCAGCACAAGGGAACTCTCGAAAGAAGAACAAGGCTAGAGGAAGATCTGAGACAAAGAAATCTGACTTTTACCAGAGCTGACCAGAGGAAAGCACAAACACAGTCCCCCACTACCACAAATAATGCAGTCGAGTTTCCCACATTTGGGGAAATCACAGGGGTCAGCATACCCAGAATGCAATGAATGAACCTCACCCTGGGAGAACAATTTTCATGACCATGGTATCTCCTATGCAAAATAAGTATGATTTGGGATAGGGCTGGGGAGGGCCGCTGCTCAGGCACATCTCTGTCAAGTAAAGGAGATTCAACTGAGGCAACACAAGGGAACTCTCATCTGGGGACAACAACTGCAGGGAGAACACATATTTTCAAATGAACATGGGAGGGCAGAAGGCTGCCTAATACTGAAGCACCCCCAAACAACAAACCAAATGCAACAACTAGTACAAGCATTCCTGGGGGAAGGTCTGCAGAAGACGGATTTGCATACAGTGATGTCATCCAAGCAGTGGGCCAAAGTTGGCTGGAACCCTCATCTGCATATGAAAAGAGAAAAGGGGTATGCAGGGCATGGCGGCCTTTTGCGGCGCTTGGATGACCCTTAGTTCGCATTAAACACCCCCACCCTCCTTCGGTGTGGGGCTCATGTTGGCAATGCCCCAGCCCCTGAAGCATTCAAGCTGATTTCTTGCAGCATCTGGGCACTGTAACAGCTCCATAGCTGCTCTGTAAGGCAAGTTAAAGGGTGTGGGTCCTGCAGCACTACCTGTAGTTCGCATTGTGCATTGGAAGGCACAAAGTAAGCAGACGGGAGAAGTCAGGATAGTGCGCAAGGGCATAGAAGGGAGCGGCTCAAGAAAAGAGAAGTGGAAACAGACAGCAAACTAGGCTGGAGAGAGACCTGAGACAAAGAGATCTGAATTATACGAGAGCCGACCAGGGGAAACACAAATTATGCAGTCAAGTGTCCCACATTTGGGGAAATCGCAGGAGCAGCACACCCAGAGTGCAATGGGTGAGCCTTGCCCTGGGAGAAGCACCTTCATGATCATAGTATCTCACCTGGCAGGTAAGTAGGAGTTGGGCTATAGCTGGGGAGGGTCGCTGCTCAAGCACCCCTCTGTCAAGTGAAGGAGATCCAACTGAGGCAGCACAAGGGAACTCTCAAAAGAAGAATAAGGCTAGAGGAAGAAATGAGACAAAGAAATCTGACTTTTACCAGAGCTGACCAGAGGAAAGCACAAACACAGTCCCCCACTACTACAAATAATGCAGTCAAGTTTCCCACATTTGGGGAAATCACAGGGGTCAGCATACCCAGAATGCAATGAATGACCCTCACCCTGGGGGAACAATCTTCTTGACCATGGTATCTCCTATGCAAAATAAGTATGATTTGAGATAGGGCTAGGGAGGTCCGCTGCTCAGGCACATCTCTGTCAAGTAAAGGAGATTCAACTGAGGCAGCACAAGGGAACTCTCATCTGGGGACAACAACTGCAGGGAGAACACATATTTTCAGATGAACATGGGAGGGCAGAAGGCTGCCTAATACTGAAGCACCCCCAAACAACAAACCAAATGCAACAACTAGTGCAAGCATTCCTGGGGGAAGGCCTGCAGCAGATTGATTTGCATATGGTAATGCCATCCAAGCAGTGGGTCAAAGTTGGCTTCAACCCTCGTCTGCATATGAAAAGAGAAAAGGTGCGTGCAGGGCATGGCGGCCTTTTGCGGCGCTTGGATGACCCCTAGTTCGCATTAAACACCTCCACCCTCCTTCGGTGTGGGGCTCATGTTGGCTATGCCCCAGCCCCTGAAGCATTCAAGCTGATTTCTTGCAGCAGCTGGGCACTGTAACATCCCCAGAGCTGCTCTGTAAGGCAAGTAAAAGGGTGTGGGCCCTGCAGCACTACCTGTAGTTTGCATTGTGCATTGGAAAGCACAAAGTAAGCAGACGGGAGAAGTCAGGATAGTGCGCAAGGGCATAGAAGGGAGCGGCTCAAGAAAAGAGAAGTGGAAACAGACAGCAAACTAGGCTGGAGAGAGACCTGAGACAAAGAGATCTGAATTATACGAGAGCCGACCAGGGGAAACACAAATTATGCAGTCAAGTTTCCCACATTTGGGGAAATCGCAGGAGCAGCACACCCAGAGTGCAATGGGTGAGCCTTGCACTGGGAGTAGCAACTTCCTGATCATAGTATCTCACCTGGCAGGTAAGTAGGAGTTGGGCTAGAGCTGGGGAGGGTCGCTGCTCGGGCACCCCCCTGTCAAGTGAAGGAGATCCAACTGAGGCAGCACAAGGGAACTCTCGAAAGAAGAACAAGGCTAGAGGAAGATCTGAGACAAAGAAATCTGACTTTTACCAGAGCTGACCAGAGGAAAGCACAAACACAGTCCCCCACTACCACAAATAATGCAGTCGAGTTTCCCACATTTGGGGAAATCACAGGGGTCAGCATACCCAGAATGCAATGAATGAACCTCACCCTGGGAGAACAATTTTCATGACCATGGTATCTCCTATGCAAAATAAGTATGATTTGGGATAGGGCTGGGGAGGGCCGCTGCTCAGGCACATCTCTGTCAAGTAAAGGAGATTCAACTGAGGCAACACAAGGGAACTCTCATCTGGGGACAACAACTGCAGGGAGAACACATATTTTCAAATGAACATGGGAGGGCAGAAGGCTGCCTAATACTGAAGCACCCCCAAACAACAAACCAAATGCAACAACTAGTACAAGCATTCCTGGGGGAAGGTCTGCAGAAGACGGATTTGCATACAGTGATGTCATCCAAGCAGTGGGCCAAAGTTGGCTGGAACCCTCATCTGCATATGAAAAGAGAAAAGGGGTATGCAGGGCATGGCGGCCTTTTGCGGCGCTTGGATGACCCTTAGTTCGCATTAAACACCCCCACCCTCCTTCGGTGTGGGGCTCATGTTGGCAATGCCCCAGCCCCTGAAGCATTCAAGCTGATTTCTTGCAGCATCTGGGCACTGTAACAGCTCCATAGCTGCTCTGTAAGGCAAGTTAAAGGGTGTGGGTCCTGCAGCACTACCTGTAGTTCGCATTGTGCATTGGAAGGCACAAAGTAAGCAGACGGGAGAAGTCAGGATAGTGCGCAAGGGCATAGAAGGGAGCGGCTCAAGAAAAGAGAAGTGGAAACAGACAGCAAACTAGGCTGGAGAGAGACCTGAGACAAAGAGATCTGAATTATACGAGAGCCGACCAGGGGAAACACAAATTATGCAGTCAAGTGTCCCACATTTGGGGAAATCGCAGGAGCAGCACACCCAGAGTGCAATGGGTGAGCCTTGCCCTGGGAGAAGCACCTTCATGATCATAGTATCTCACCTGGCAGGTAAGTAGGAGTTGGGCTATAGCTGGGGAGGGTCGCTGCTCAAGCACCCCTCTGTCAAGTGAAGGAGATCCAACTGAGGCAGCACAAGGGAACTCTCAAAAGAAGAATAAGGCTAGAGGAAGAAATGAGACAAAGAAATCTGACTTTTACCAGAGCTGACCAGAGGAAAGCACAAACACAGTCCCCCACTACTACAAATAATGCAGTCAAGTTTCCCACATTTGGGGAAATCACAGGGGTCAGCATACCCAGAATGCAATGAATGACCCTCACCCTGGGGGAACAATCTTCTTGACCATGGTATCTCCTATGCAAAATAAGTATGATTTGAGATAGGGCTAGGGAGGTCCGCTGCTCAGGCACATCTCTGTCAAGTAAAGGAGATTCAACTGAGGCAGCACAAGGGAACTCTCATCTGGGGACAACAACTGCAGGGAGAACACATATTTTCAGATGAACATGGGAGGGCAGAAGGCTGCCTAATACTGAAGCACCCCCAAACAACAAACCAAATGCAACAACTAGTGCAAGCATTCCTGGGGGAAGGCCTGCAGCAGATTGATTTGCATATGGTAATGCCATCCAAGCAGTGGGTCAAAGTTGGCTTCAACCCTCGTCTGCATATGAAAAGAGAAAAGGTGCGTGCAGGGCATGGCGGCCTTTTGCGGCGCTTGGATGACCCCTAGTTCGCATTAAACACCTCCACCCTCCTTCGGTGTGGGGCTCATGTTGGCTATGCCCCAGCCCCTGAAGCATTCAAGCTGATTTCTTGCAGCAGCTGGGCACTGTAACATCCCCAGAGCTGCTCTGTAAGGCAAGTAAAAGGGTGTGGGCCCTGCAGCACTACCTGTAGTTTGCATTGTGCATTGGAAAGCACAAAGTAAGCAGACGGGAGAAGTCAGGATAGTGCGCAAGGGCATAGAAGGGAGCGGCTCAAGAAAAGAGAAGTGGAAACAGACAGCAAACTAGGCTGGAGAGAGACCTGAGACAAAGAGATCTGAATTATACGAGAGCCGACCAGGGGAAACACAAATTATGCAGTCAAGTTTCCCACATTTGGGGAAATCGCAGGAGCAGCACACCCAGAGTGCAATGGGTGAGCCTTGCACTGGGAGTAGCAACTTCCTGATCATAGTATCTCACCTGGCAGGTAAGTAGGAGTTGGGCTAGAGCTGGGGAGGGTCGCTGCTCGGGCACCCCCCTGTCAAGTGAAGGAGATCCAACTGAGGCAGCACAAGGGAACTCTCGAAAGAAGAACAAGGCTAGAGGAAGATCTGAGACAAAGAAATCTGACTTTTACCAGAGCTGACCAGAGGAAAGCACAAACACAGTCCCCCACTATCACAAATAATGCAGTCGAGTTTCCCACATTTGGGGAAATCACAGGGGTCAGCATACCCAGAATGCAATGAATGAACCTCACCCTGGGAGAACAATCTTCATGACCATGGTATCTCCTATGCAAAATAAGTATGATTTGGGATAGGGCTGGGGAGGGCCGCTGCTCAGGCATATATCTGTCAAGTAAAGAAGATTCAACTGAGGCAGCACAAGGGAACTCTCATCTGGGGACAACAACTGCAGGGAGAACGCATATTTTCAAATGAACATGGGAGGGCAGAAGGCTGCCTAATACTGAAGCACCCCCAAACAACAAACCAAATGCAACAACTAGTACAAGCATTCCTGGGGGAAGGTCTGCAGAAGACGGATTTGCATACAGTGATGTCATCCAAGCAGTGGGCCAAAGTTGGCTGGAACCCTCATCTGCATATGAAAAGAGAAAAGGGGTATGCAGGGCATGGCGGCCTTTTGCTGCGCTTGGATGACCCTTAGTTCGCATTAAACACCCCCACCCTCCTTCGGTGTGGGGCTCATGTTGGCAATGCCCCAGCCCCTGAAGCATTCCAACTGATTTCTTGCAGCAGCTGGGCACTGTAACAGCTCCAGAGCTGCTCTGTAAGGCAACTAAAAGGGTGTGGGCCCTGCAGCACTACCTGTAGTTCGCATTGTGCGTTGGAAGGCACAAAGTAAGCAGACGGGAGAAGTCAGGATAGTGCGCAAGGGCATAGAAGGGAGCGGCTCAAGAAAAGAGAAGTGGAAACAGACAGCAAACTAGGCTGGAGAGAGACCTGAGACAAAGAGATCTGAATTATACGAGAGCCGACCAGAGGAAACACAAATTATGCAGTCAAGTGTCCCACATTTGGGGAAATCGCAGGAGCAGCACACCCAGAGTGCAATGGGTGAGCCTTGCCCTGGGAGAAGCACCTTCCTGATCATAGTATCTCACCTGGCAGGTAAGTAGGAGTTGGGCTAGAGCTGGGGAGGGTCGCTGCTCGGGCACCCCCCTGTCAAGTGAAGGAGATCCAACTGAGGCAGCACAAGGGAACTCTCGAAAGAAGAACAAGGCTAGAGGAAGATCTGAGACAAAGAAATCTGACTTTTACCAGAGCTGACCAGAGGAAAGCACAAACACAGTCCCCCACTACCACAAATAATGCAGTCGAGTTTCCCACATTTGGGGAAATCACAGGGGTCAGCATACCCAGAATGCAATGAATGAACCTCACCCTGGGAGAACAATCTTCATGACCATGGTAACTCCTATGCAAAATAAGTATGATTTGGGATAGGGCTGGGGAGGGCCGCTGCTCAGGCATATCTCTGTCAAGTAAAGGAGATTCAACTGAGGCAGCACAAGGGAACTCTCATCTGGGGACAACAACTGCAGGGAGAACACATATTTTCAAATGAACATGGGAGGGCAGAAGGCTGCCTAATACTGAAGCACCCCCAAACAACAAACCAAATGCAACAACTAGTACAAGCATTCCTGGGGGAAGGTCTGCAGAAGACGGATTTGCATACAGTGATGTCATCCAAGCAGTGGGCCAAAGTTGGCTGGAACCCTCATCTGCATATGAAAAGAGAAAAGGGGTATGCAGGGCATGGCGGCCTTTTGTGGCGCTTGGATGACCCTTAGTTCGCATTAAACACCCCCACCCTCCTTCGGTGTGGGGCTCATGTTGGCAATGCCCCAGCCCCTGAAGCATTCAAGCTGATTTCTTGCAGCAGCTGGGCACTGTAACAGCTCCAGAGCTGCTCTGTAAGGCAAGTAAAAGGGTGTGGGTCCTGCAGCACTACCTGTAGTTCGCATTGTGCATTGGAAGGCACAAAGTAAGCAGACGGGAGAAGTCAGGATAGTGCGCAAGGGCATAGAAGGGAGCGGCTCAAGAAAAGAGAAGTGGAAACAGACAGCAAACTAGGCTGGAGAGAGACCTGAGACAAAGAGATCTGAATTATACGAGAGCCGACCAAGGGAAACACAAATTATGCAGTCAAGTGTCCCACATTTGGGGAAATCGCAGGAGCAGCACACCCAGAGTGCAATGGGTGAGCCTTGCCCTGGGAGAAGCAGCTTCATGATCATAGTATCTAACCTGGCAGGTAAGTAGGAGTTGGGCTATAGCTGGGGAGGGTCGCTGCTCAAGCACCCTTCTGTCAAGTGAAGGAGATCCAACTGAGGCAGCACAAGGGAACTCTCAAAAGAAGAATAAGGCTAGAGGAAGAAATGAGACAAAAAAATCTGACTTTTACCAGAGCTGACCAGAGGAAAGCACAAACACAGTCCCCCACTACTACAAATAATGCAGCCAAGTTTCCCACATTTGGGGAAATCACAGGGGTCAGCATACCCAGAATGCAATGAATGACCCTCACCCTGGGAGAACAATCTTCTTGACCATGGTATCTCCTATGCAAAATAAGTATGATTTGAGATAGGGCTGGGGAGGGCCGCTGCTCAGGCACATCTCTGTCAAGTAAAGGAGATTCAACTGAGGCAGCACAAGGGAACTCTCATCTGGGGACAACAACTGCAGGGAGAACACATATTTTCAGATGAACATGGGAGGGCAGAAGGCTGCCTAATACTGAAGCACCCCCAAACAACAAACCAAATGCAACAACTAGTGCAAGCATTCCTGGGGGAAGGCCTACAGCAGATGGATTTGCATATGGTGATGTCATCCAAGCAGTGGGCCAAAGTTGGCTGGAACCCTCATCTGCATATGAAAAGAGAAAAGGGGTATGCAGGGCATGGCGGCCTTTTGCGGCGCTTGGATGACCCTTAGTTCGCATTAAACACCCCCACCCTCCTTCGGTGTGGGGCTCATGTTGGCAATGCCCCAGCCCCTGAAGCATTCAAGCTGATTTCTCTGCAGCAGCTGGGCACTGTAACAGCTCCAGAGCTGCTCTGTAAGGCAAGTTAAAGGGTGTGGGTCCTGCAGCACTACCTGTAGTTCGCATTGTGCATTGGAAGGCACAAAGTAAGCAGACGGGAGAAGTCAGGATAGTGCGCAAGGGCATAGAAGGGAGCGGCTCAAGAAAAGAGAAGTGGAAACAGACAGCAAACTAGGCTGGAGAGAGACCTGAGACAAAGAGATCTGAATTATACGAGAGCCGACCAGGGGAAACACAAATTATGCAGTCAAGTTTCCAACATTTGGGGAAATCACAGGGGCAGCACACCCAGAGTGCAATGGGTGAGCCTTGCCCTGGGAGAAGCACCTACATGATCATAGTATCTCACCTGGCAGGTAAGTAGGAGTTGGGCTAGAGCTGGGGAGGGTCGCTGCTCGGGTACCCCCCTGTCAAGTGAAGGAGATCCAACTGAGGCAGCACAAGGGAACTCTCGAAAGAGGAACAAGGCTAGAGGAAGATCTGAGACAAAGAAATCTGATTTTTACCAGAGTTGACCAGAAGAAAGCACAAACACAGTCCCCCACTACCACAAATAATGCAATTGAGTTTCCCACATTTGGGGAAATCACAGGGGTCAGCATACCCAGAATGCAATGAATGAACCTCACCCTGGGAGAACAATCTTCATGACCATGGTATTATGCAAAATAGGTATGATTTGGGATAGGGCTGGGGAGGGCCGCTGCTCAGGCACATCTCTGTCAAGTAAAGGAGATTCAACTGAGGCAGCACAAGGGAGGACATCTTGCCTCTGTAGAGCCAGTTTGTGCAAGGAGAGATTGATTGATTCTTTTTTGGTGGGGGCCCAAACCAACCAGTCATTTCAGTCAGTCGTGTGGCAGACCCTGTCGCTGAAATGATGGGTTCGTCAATGTTTTTCTTTTCAATCTAAGCACCAGCAGTTTTCTGTAAGCATCTGCTTCGCTATGATGATCAACACGTCACAAGGGAAAACACTCAGGGCTGGAGGCGTAGATCTTAGGACCAGCTGCTACAAGCATGGCAGAGGTGTCACTATCACTGGTGACACCCAGAGAGGCGGCGAGGGAGATTGTAATGCAGTGCGCGCAGATAAGCAGGGCAATGGTAAAAAGGAGGCATGGTCTCATAGGTAGGGGCGTGGCCTGAATCACCATTTTGTTGCTGCGGGTATCCCGGGGGTTGGGGGCTGCACCCGGGGACTAGTGTGTGAGTAGTGCTGGCTCCTGCACAGTGACAGAAACTGGGTGTTGCACGTAATGTCACAGTGAAACACCCATATTCTGTCACTGAAGAAGAGCCGGCACTTTGGTGTCACCCCCCTTGGCGGGTGACACTCGGGTGTGTGCCGCAACCCCGTTGTGATGCCACTGACCCATGGGAAGCTTTACGTGGCTTACCCATGTGTTAGTAGCCCCAAGCATCTTTTGTGTTAGTCCCTGAAGAAAAACTTCAAATATTGTTTATAATTTTGTAATCAATGGGCCTAATTCAGTAAGGATTGCACATTCTGCTAAGTAACAGAATTTGCAATCCTTTGGTTCGCATGCTGGGGCCACCCATCACAGGGCATGGCCACCCAGTATGCCGCCTCCCTTCTTGACCACGCTGAAATTGCAGTCTCAGTGCAGTTCAGCGTGATCATAAAAAATGGTTTAGCCTCCTGTTGGTGCAGACTGTACGTGTGCGCAGGAAGCCGCCACCATTTTTGTGATCGCAGCGACTGCATGTGATGTCATGCAGCCACTCTGACCACGCCTCCTGTTTCTCCGTTGAAGCCCTGCCCCCGCACCGCTCCATCTCCGACTTTGAAATGGAGTGTTGCTGACCCCCCCCCCCCCGCACCGATTGAAAGTCAGAGGCGATCGCATTATCTGCGGGGTGCCACAGAAAATGCAGGCGCATGCGTATGCTCTTAGCAATTTTTGCAGTTGGATTGCTTATTGCAGGCGGGTGGGCTCGGAATTCTTAGCCTTTTCCTCGCACCCCCAGTTGCGGGAGAATGTGAAGGAGGAGCTGTTGACGGGTCACGTTCCGCTTGACTTGACAATTTTCTCACCAGCAGGTCTTTGAACCTCTGCAGACTTGTGTCTGCCGGAAAGAGAGATACAATGTAGGTTTTAAATCTAGGATCGAGCACGGTGGCCAAAATGTAGTGCTCTGATTTCAACAGATTGAATCCTGGTTAAGCGAATTAAGGGCTCCATCCACAAGTTCCACATGCCTAGTGGAATCGCTCTGTTTTAGCTCCTCCTTCAATGTCTCCAGCTTCTTCTGCAAAAGCCTGATGAGGGGAATGACCTGACTAGGGCTGGCAGTGTCTGAACTGACTTCACGTGTGGCAAGTTCAAAGGGTTGCAGAACCTTGCACAACGTTGAAATCATTCTCCACTGCGCTTGAGTCAGGTGCATTCCCCCTCCTTTGCCTATATCGTGGGCAGATGTATAGGCTTGAATGGCCTTTTGCTGCTCCTCCATCCTCTGAAGCATATAGAGGGTTGAATTCCACCTCGTTACCACCTCTTGCTTCAGATGATGGCAGGGCAGGTTCAGGAATGTTTGGTGGTGCTCCAGTCTTCGGCATGCGGTGGCTGAATGCAGAAAGTGGCCCGCAATTCTTCGGGCCACCGACAGCATCTCTTGCACGCCCCTGTCGTTTTTTAAATAATTCTGCACCACAAAGTTCAATGTATGTGCAAAACATGGGACGTGCTGGAATTTGCCCAGATGTAATGCACGCACAATATTGGTGGCGTTGTCCGATGTCACAAATCCCCAGGAGAGTTCAATTGGGGTAAGCCATTTTGCGATGATGTTCCTCAGTTTCCGTAAGAGGTTGTCAGCTGTGTGCCTCTTATGGAAAGCGGTGATACAAAGCGTAGCCTGCCTAGGAACGAGTTGGCAATTGCGAGATGCTGCTACTGGTGCCGCCGCTGCTGTTCTTGCTGCGGGAGGCAATACATCTACCCAGTGGGCTGTCACAGTCATATAGTCCTGAGTCTGCCCTGCTCCACTTAACCACAGACAAGTGGACATTGGGTACAACTGCATTTTTTAGGACACTGGTGACTCTTTTTCTGAGGTCTGTGTACATTTTCGGTATCGCCTGCCTAGAGAAATGGAACCTAGAGGGTATTTGGTACCGGGGACACAGTACCTCAATCAAGTCTCTAGTTGCCTCTAAATTAACGATGGATACCGGAACCACGTTTCTCACCACCCAGACCTGAGTTATCCGCTTTGCAGCAGGATGACTGCTGTGATATTTCATCTTCCTCGCAAAGGACTGTTGGACAGTCAATTGCTTACTGGAAGTAGTACAAGTGGTCTTCCGACTTCCCCTCTGGGATGACGATCGACTCCCAGCAGCAACAACAGCAGCGCCAGCAGCAGTAGGCGTTACACTCAAGGATGCATCGGAGGAATCCCAGGCAGGAGAGGACTCGTCAGACTTGCCAGTGACATGGCCTGCAGGACTATTGGCTCTCCTGTCTAAGGAGGAAATTGACACTGAGGGAGTTGGTGGTGTGGTTTGCAGGAGCTTGGTTACAAGAGGAAGGTGGTCAGTGGACTGCTTCCGCTGTCATCCAAAGTTTTTGAACTTGTCACTGACTTATGATGAATGCGCTGCAGGTGACGTATAAGGGAGGATGTTCCGAGGTGGTTAACGTCCTTATCCCTACTTATTACAGCTTGACAAAGGCAACACACGGCTTGACACCTGTTGTCCGCATTTGTGTACAGGATGCATACCTTCATGTCCCCATTTATCCACCTCATCAGGCGTACCTCAGATTTGCGGTACAGGACTGTCATTGCCAATTTCAGACGTTGCTGTTTGGTCTCTCCATGGCCCTGAGAATTTTCACCAAGGTAATGACGGAAATGATGGTGCTCCTGTGCAAGCAAGGTGTCACAATTATCCCGTACTTGGGCGATCTCATAAAAGCGAGATCAAGAGAGCAGTTGCTGAACAGCGTATCACTTTCACTGAAAGTGTTACAGCAACACGGCTGGATTCTCAATATCCCGAAGTCGCAGTTGATTCCTACTACTCGTCTGTCTTTCTTGGGCATGATTCTGGACACGGACGAGAAGAGGGTTTATCTCCTGATGGAAAAGGCCCAGGAACACATGACTCTTGTCAGGAACCTATTGAAACCAAAACAGGTGTCAGTGCATCACTGCACTCGAGTCCTGGGAAAGATGGTGGCATCATACAAGGCCATTCCATTCGGCAGGATCCATGCGAGGACTTTCCAATGGGACCTACTGGACAAGTGGTCCGGGTCACATTTACAGATGCATTGGTTGATCACCCTGTCCCCCAGGGTCAGGGTATCACTCCTGTGGTGGCTGCAGAGTGCTCACCTTCTCGAGGGACGCAGATTCAGCATTCAGGGCTGGATCCTGGTGACCACAGACGCAAGCCTCCAAGGTTGGGGAGCAGTCACACAGGGAAGAAATTTCCAAGCTATTTGGTCAAGTCAAGAGACTTGTCTTCACATCAACATCCTGGATCTAAGGGCCATATACAATGCCCTACGTCAAGCGGAGACCTTACTTTGCGACCAACCGGTTCTGATCCAGTCAGACAACGTCACCGCAGTGGCTCATGTAAACCGCCAAGGCGGCACAAGGAGCAGAGTGGCGATGGCACAAGCCACCAGAATTCTTCGCTGGGTGGAGAATCACGCAAGCGCACTGTCAGCAGTGTTCATTCCGGGAGTGGACAACTGGGAAGCAGACTTCCTCAGCAGACACGACCTACATCCGGGAGAGTGGGGACTTCATCAGGAAGTCTTTGCACAGATTACAAGTCAGTGGGAACTGCCACAGATAGACATGATGTTGTCCCGGCTCAACAAAAAGCTACAGAGGTATTGCGCAAGGTCAAGAGACCCTCAGGCAGTAGCTGTAGACGCCCTAGTGACACCGTGGGTGTTCCGGTCGGTCTATGTATTTCCTCCTCTTCCTCTCATACCCAAGGTGTTGAGGATAATAAGACAAAGAGGAGTGAGAACAATCCTCATTGTTCCAGATTGGCCACGGAGTATCCGGAGTATTGGCCATCTGGTATCCGGATCTGCAGGAAATGCTCACAGAAGATCTGTGGCCTCTCCCTCTAAGACAGGACCTGTTGCATCAGGGGCCCTGTCTGTTCCAAGACTTACCGCGGCTGCGTTTGATGGCATGGCGGTTGAATGCCGGATCCTAGCATTCCGGTTGAGGTCATCCCTACGCTGATAAAGGCTAGGAAGGATGTAACGTTAAAACATTACACCGTATATGGCGAAATTATGTTTCTTGGTGTGAGGCCAGGAATGCTCCTACGGAAGAATTCCATCTGGGCCGTTTCCTTCACTTCCTACAAACTGGAGTGAATTTGGGCCTAAAATTAGGCTCTATTAAGGTCCAGATTTCGGCCTTATCCATTTTCTTTCAAAAAGAATTGGCTTCTCTTCCAGAAGTTCAGACTTTTGTAAAAGGAGTGCTGCATATTCAGCCTCCTTTTGTGCCTCCGGTGGCACCTTGGGACCTTAACGTGGTGTTAAGTTTTCTAAAATCACACTGGTTTGAACCACTTAAAACAGTGGAGTTAAAATATCTCACATGGAAGGTGGTCATGTTATTAGCCTTGGCTTCGGCTAGGCGAGTGTCGGAATTAGCGGCTTTGTCACATAAAAGCCCATATTTGGTATTCCATGTGGATAGAGCGGAATTGCGGACCCGTCCTCAATTCCTACCAAAAGTGGTCTCATCTTTTCATATGAACCAACCTATTGTGGTGCCTGTGGCTACGCGTGACTTGGAGGATTCCGAGTTACTTGATGTGGTCAGGGCTTTGAAAATTTACATGGCCAGGACGGCTAGAGTCAGGAAAACTGAAGCGCTGTTTGTCCTGTATGCAACCAACAAGATTGGTGCCCCTGCTTCAAAACAGGCTATTGCTCGCCGGATTTGTAACACGATTCAGCAAGCGCATTCTATGGCTGGATTGCAGTTACTGAAATCGGTCAAGGCCCATTCCACGAGGAAAGTGGGCTCTTCTTGGGCGGCTGCCCGAGGGGTCTCGGCACTACAGCTTTGTCAAGCTGCTACTTGGTCGGGTTCAAACACCTTTGCAAAATACTATAAGTTTGATACCCTGGCTGAGGAGGAACTCATGTTTGCTCAATCGGTGCTGCAGAGTCATCCGCACTCTCCCGCCCGTTTTGGAGCATTGGTATAATCCCCATGGTCCTTACGGAGTCCCCAGCATCCTCTAGGACGTTAGAGAAAATAAGATTTTAAACCTACCGGTAAATCTTTTTCTCGTAGTCCGTAGAGGATGCTGGGCGCCCATCCCAAGTGCGGACTACTTCTGCAATACTTGTATATAGTTATTGCTTCAATAAGGGTTATGTTATAGTTGCATCGGTCCTGCACTGATGCTATGTTGTTTTTTCATACTGATAACTGGGTAGTTTATCACAAGTTATACGGTGTGATTGGTGTGGCTGGTATGAATCTTGCCCTGGATTAACAAAATCCTTTCCTCATACTGTCCGTCTCCTCTGGGCACAGTTTCTCTAACTGTGGCATAGAGGGAGGAGCCAGTGCACACCCAGAACTAAAGTCTTTCTTAAAGTGCCCGTGTCTCCTGTGGAGCCTGTCTATCCCCATGGTCCTTACGGAGTCCCCAGCATCCTCTACGGACTACGAGAAAAAGATTTACCGGTAGGTTTAAAATATTATTTTCTACTTTATTCTTTTCTATCCTAGTTTATTACGACCAACTCTCATCCAAGGAGTTTGATATTCTACTACCTGCATGTAATTTAAATTGCTTAAATTGTTTATATGGTTGATTTGTCCTTCACAATCCATAATCTGCAACTTGTATGTACTTGTGTCATTGAAAATCTTATAATAAAAATGTATATATATTTAAAAAAAAAAGTTATAAGACATATGCATTCAATATTTGAAGAAACAAAATAAAATAAAGCTATCTATTGGGTTTCACTAACAAGCACATTGGAAGACTTGACTACTGTTAAAAGACATGCATTACATGGTATAGAGCCACAAACCACAATGTAGTAAAATAAAAACAAACTTACATGTGTATCAAACCTATGTGAGGCTTACATTGATAGTGCAAGATCAACACTCTATCAACTGTGCAAACTAGACTGCACATAAATGCCATAAAATTTATCTGAGATTTTAGTAAATAAGGCCCGTTGCTGTCCGGGTCACGCAGCCGTCACGGCCCGCCCCCATACGGTCCGGTCATGTCTGCGTTGTCCTGACTGTGCCCCCAAAATGGCGGCACAACGCCGCTGGCCCGACTCCTCCTGCCCAGTGACCGCCTCTGCCTGTCAATCAGGCAGAGGCGCTCACTGGGCAGAGATGCTGATCGCATCTCTGGCATGTGCCGGTGCACTGCGGCACCAGCACACACGCACTTCAGACCTGATCTCCTGTTGTGTGAATATGCACAGCAGGGATCAGGTCTGAATTAGGCCCTATATACAGCTGTCAGTAAGGCAGGGATGTGCTGCTGCCAGTGAGGCAGGGATGTGCTGCTGGTAGTGAAGCAGTGATGTGCTGCTGTCAGCGAAGCAGTGCTGTGCTGCTGTCAGCGAGACAGGGATGTGCTGCTGTCAGCGAGGCAGGGATGTGCTGCTGTCAGCGAAGCAGGGATGTGCTGCTGTCAGCGAAGCAGGGATGTGCTGCTGTCAGCGAGGCAGGGATGTGCTGCTGTCAGCGAGGCAGGGATGTGCTGCTGTCAGCGAGGCAGGGATGTGCTGCTATAAGTGAGGCAGGGATGTGCTGCTGTCATTGAAGCAGGAATGTGCTGCTGCAGTGACGCAGAGATATGCTGCCCACTATCTCCCTATCACCCCTGCCTGAGTCACACACTTTCCCTGTCACCCCTGCCTCAGTTACCCACTATCTCCCAGTCACCGCTGCCTCAGTCAACCACTATACCTGCGATCCCTGCCTCAGTCACCCACTATACCAGTCACCCCTGCTTGAGTCACCCACTGTCACCCTATCACCCCTGCTTCAGTCACCCACTATCCCTGTCAACCCTGCCTCAGTCACCCACTATCTCCCAGTCACCCCTGCCTCAGTCAGCCACTATCCCTGTCACCCCTGCCTCAGTCTCTTACTGTCCCTGTCACCCCTGCCACAGTCATCCACTATCTCCCTATCACCCCTGCCTTAGTCATTTATTATCCCTGTCACCCACTTTCTTCCCATACTTACCCAACCCCTTCCTATCACGCCTCCCTCAGTAACCCACTATCTCCCTGTCACTCACTATCTCCCAGTCACCCCGGCCTCAGTCACCCACTATCTCCCACTCATACATGCTTCAGTCACCCACTATCTCCCAGTCATCCCTGCCTCAGTCACCTACTGACACCAGTGCAGACATTTCTGCTGCGGCCTCTCCACTCGTGCTGTGTCCCTCTGACAGATTTACTGATGGTCTGTCCCCCATAAGCCGGTGTGTCTGTGGGTACTTGGTACATGTGTGTCAACATGTCAGTGGCTGAATGTTTTTCCCAAGAGGAAACTATATTAGGAATGCAGACATATGATGGTGGCCCTGTTGGCACCACCAATAACTGACTGGGTAAATGTTTCAGTAATATCAGAGTAAGGTTGGATAAATCTGTGTCCCAGACACAGACGTAGAGAATAGATGTGATGTTCATGGCTATGTTTCTTTTCCCTCAGGCCCCGCGGGGTCGCAAAAATGTTATTTTGCCCAGTTACTACACACTGATACTGACACGGATACTGATTCCTATGTCGACCATAATGTTTCCTGATTAGATCCAATATTGGCAAGGAGCATTCAGTACATGATTGTGGATATTAAGGACATATTAAAATCACTGAAGACCCTGCTGTTCCTGACAAAGGGGTCTATATGTATGTATATATAGATATATAATGAAAGCTGATGTAACGTTCCTCCATCTCTGTTTGAGAAAGTCTGGGCCAGCTCGACAAGATGGTTTCAAATCCCCAAAAGGATTCTGGTTGTTTATTCATTTCCCGCCGTGGACAGAATAAAGTGGGAGTCACCCCCTGTTCTGCACGGGGCCCTCTAACAAATCCAGCGGATCGTATGCAGGAAGCTACATTATTTCTAGTTATGTAACCACGGGTACATTACTTAGACCTGCCATTACATGTGCATGGGTGAGTAGTAGTATTCAAGAATTGGTCGAATACCTTGTCATCCGATATAGATACCCTGGAGAGATGGGATACTCCTTACGTTGTATCATATCAAGGACACTGCAGCATACTTACGTGAGACTGCAAGGGATATAGGACTCTTGAGTTCACGGGCCAATTTCATGGCAGTCTCGGATAGGAGGGCATTGTGGATTCACCAGGAGAATGCTGATGCTGACTCCAAGAAGAAAGGGAGTCTCTTCCCTATGAAGGTGAAGCCTTGTTTGGTGACTGCCTAGTTAATTTGATCTCGGCAGCTCCCGCAGGTAAGTCAACCTTCTTGCCCTATGTTCCCTCCCAACGGATGAAGACGCATCATTATCTGATGCAGTCATTTCGGCCCAATAGATATGCAAGAAGTTAAGATTCCCCTTTCTTTGCAGGTAGAGGAGGGAGAAGAGAGAAGAGGTCTGCAACCTCTTCAAGATCGCAGGAGCAGAGATCATCCTCTGCTTCTGCCAAATCCACTGCATGACGCTGGGGCTCTCTTGCAGGAGCCCGCACCAGTGGGGGCACGTCTAAAACTCTTCAGTCAGTTCTGGATTCATTCGGACATGGACTCGTGTGTTTTACAAATAGTGTCCCAAGGGTACAAACTGGGGTTTCAAGATGTTCCCCCTCAACGATTGTTCAAATCGGCCTTAGTCAGCAGGGAGAAGGTTTTTATTCAAGCCTCTTCGTGGTCCCTAAGCCGGACGGCTCAGTCAGACCAATCTGAAATCTGAAATCCCTCAATTTCTACCTAAGGAAATTCAATTTCAAGATGGAATCTCTCAGTGCAGTGATCTCCAGTCCGGAGGAAGGAGATTTCATGGTTTTAGTAGACATAAAGGATGCCTACTTACATGTTCCCATTTAGCCTCTGCATCAAGCTACCTGAGGTTTGCAATTCAGTATTGTCATTACCAATTTCAGACATTGCCGTTTGGTCTGTCCACGGCTCTGAGGATTTTCACCAGGGTGATCGCAAGCAAGGAGTAACAATTATCCCGTACTTGGATGATCTCTTGATAAAGGCGAGATCCAGGGACCAGTTAGTGCAAAACATTGCACTCTCCCTGACAGTTCTTCAACAACATGGTTGGCTCCTAAACTTGCCAAAATCGCAGTTGGTCCCAATGACGCGGTTGTTGTTTTTGGGAGTGATACTGGACACAGAAGAGGTTTTCTTCCAGTGGAAAGGCTCTGGAGATCCAGAGTCTGGTCAAACAAATTCTGAAACCAGCAAGAGTGTTAATCCATCAATGCATTTGGTTGCTGGGGAAGATGGTTGCGGCCTACGAGCCCATTCAGTTTGGCAGGTTCCATGCCAGAGTGTTCCAGTGGGACCTGTTGGACAAGTGGTCCGGATCCCACCTACACACGCACCGGAGGATAATCCTGTCTTCCAAGACCAGAATCTCACTCCATTGGTGGCTGCACACTCAGTTCTCACCTCCTAGAGGGGCGAAGGTTCGGGATCCAGGACTGGATCCTAGGGACCATGGATGCAACCCTCCGAGGCTGGGGAGCAGTCACACAGGGGGAAAACGTCCAAGGAAGATGGTCAAGTCGGGAAAGTTGTCTCCACATAAATGTTCTGGAGTTAAGGGCCATTTAATAACTGCAGACACAGTACGCACTGGGACGGGTGCCCAGCATCCTCTACGGACTAAGAGAAAAGGATTTACCGGTAGGTATTAAAATCCTATTTTCTCTAACGTCCTAGAGGATGCTGGGGACTCCGTAAGGACCATGGGGATAGACGGGCTCCGCAGGAGACATGGGCACTTTAAGAAAGACTTTAGTTCTGGGTGTGCACTGGCTCCTCCCTCTATGCCCCTCCTCCATACCTCAGTTTGATACTGTGCCCAGTGGAGACTGGGTGCTTTTCAGGAGCTCTCCTGAGCTTTCTGACAGAAAGTATTTTGTTAGGTTTTTAATTTTCAGGGAGCACTGCTGGCAACAGACTCCCTGCATCGAGGGACTGAGGGGAGAGAAGCAGCCCTACTCTCCGAGTTGCAAGGTCCTGCTTCTTAAGCTACTGTACACCATTAGCTCCAAAGGGATTAGCTCCAAAGGGATTGGTACGCAGGATCTCACCCTCGCCGTCCGTCCCCCTCGCAGAGCCGGAAGATAGAAGCCGGGTGAGTATGAGAAGAAAAGAAGACTTCAGAGGCGGCAGAGGACTTCATGATCTTCACTGAGGTAGCGCACAGCACTGCAGCTGTGCGCCATTGCTCCCATACACCTCACATACTCCGGTCACTGTAAGGGTGCAGGGCGCAGGGGGGGCACCCTGGGCAGCAATATAAACCTCTTTTTGGCAAAAATATAACATATATACAGCTGGGCACTGTATATATGTATGAGCCCCCACCAATTTTACAGTTTAAGCGGGACAGAAGCCCGCCGCCGAGGGGGCGGGGCTTCTCCCTCAGCACTCACCAGCGCCATTTTTTCTCAACAGCACCGCTGAGAGGAAGCTCCCCGGACTCTCCCCTGCTTATACCACGGTAGAGAAGAGGGTTGAAAAGAGAGGGGGGGGGAACATAATTCGGCGCAAATTACATACAGCAGCGCTACTGGACAAACATTAAGTTACTGTGTTATTCCTGGGTTATATAGCGCTGGTGAGTGTGCTGGCATACTCTCTCTCTGTCTCTCCAAAGGGCCTTGTGGGGAAACTGTCTTCAGAAAAAGTATTCCCTGTGTGTGTGGTGTGTCGGTACACGTGTGTCGACATGTCTGAGGAAGAAGGCTATATTAGAGAGGAGCGGGAGCAAATGAATGTGGTGTCTCCGCTGACACCTGATTGGATGGATATGTGGAATGTTTTAAATGCTAGTGTAAACTCATTGTACAAAAGATTAGACAAGGCTGAAGCTTTGGGACAGTCAGGGACTCAACCCATGCCTGATCCTATGTTGCAGGGACTGTCAGGGTCTCATAAGCGCCCACTATCCCAGATTGTTGACACAGATACCGACACGGATTCTGACTCCAGTGTCGATTACGATGATGCAAAGTTACAGGCAAAATTGGCAAAATCCATTCGATATATGATTATGGCAATAAAAGATGTTTTGCACATCACAGAGGAACCCCCTGTCCCTGACAAGAGGGTACATATGTACAAGGGAAAGAAGCCTGAGGTAACCTTTGAGGGGGTCACACGAGCTGAACGAGTTATGTGAAAAAGCTTGGGAATCTCCAGATAAAAGACTGCAGATTTCCAAAAGGATTCTTATGGCGTATCCTTTTCCATCAACGGATAGGTTACGATGGAAATCCTCCCGTAGGATGGACAAAGCATTAACACGCACAGCTACAGTTGGAAAATCAAATTTTTTACCTTATGTTCCCTCACAACATAAGAAAGCTCCGCATTATCAAATGCAGTCCTTTCGGTCACAAAGAAACAAGAAAGTGCGAGGTGCGTCCTTTCTTGCCAGAGGTAGGGGCAGAGGAATAAAGCTGCACAACACAGCTAGTTCCCAGGAACAGAAGTCCTCCCCGGCCTCTACAAAATCTACCTCATGACGCTGGGGCTCCACTGGCAGAGTCCGGCCCATGTGATGTCATGCAGCTGCTCTGACCACGCCTCCTGTTTCTCCGTTGCCGACCCCATTTTGAAACCGTGCCCCCGCACCGCTCCATCTCCGACTTGGAAATGGAGTGTTGTTGACCCCCCTCCCCCCCCCCCTTCACTGATTCACAGTCAGAGGTGATCGCATTATCTGCGGGGTGCCGCAGAAAATGCAGGCGGATGCGTATGCTCTTAGCAGTTTTTGCAGTTGGATTGCGATCCAACCTGAATCAGGCCCCATTACCTATCACAATGCACTGCGGGTAGTACAAAATGGGGTTAATATAGGAGAAAAAACCCCAGAGCTGTGCTCCTTAACTGTCCCTGGTGGCTAGTGGAGCGGCTGCCCAGTAATCAGTGTCCACGCCAGTGCGCACACGGCCCGCCCCCATCAGCGGCCTCGTGATCCCGGAGGGCGGTGTGTGTGTGACTGACCTTAGGAAGAAACCGGAGCCTCCGCTGCAGTGACCCAGCAACCGGGGCACGGGAGTATACTGCGCCACTGGGAGTGATGGAGCTGCAGTAAAGAGGTCTATTAGACCTAGCCTGCTGCAGCCCTTGTAGATTCTTATAAAAAAAGTTCTTCTTTTCTTGCCAAAATTAATAGCTAAGAATAGGCTGCCTGAGGCAGCCCCCTGTTAAGTGGCCTGCTACTGAAGGCACCAACTACAAACTGAGCTCCCTGTTCATGGAAGCGAGGTTATAGAGGAGGGGGCGCTGAGCATCTTGGGAACAGTCAAAAGCTTTGAGCCTGTTGGTGCCTCAGATCAAGATCCTACTCTGGTGTACATATACAATGTGAATCCTTGTGGAGTCCAGTGTACCCCACAGAAGAAATGAATGCGTCACACCCATTGGCAGCAACATTAGAATAGCTGCTGATGGGCACAATTGAGAAAGGAAAGGGGGAAAACATTTGAATCCAGCACATATATGTAATTTGAATATGTAATTTGTACCTTCCTACTTTAAAATGTAATGGATGAACCTCACCCTGTGAGAACTATCTTCATGATCAAGAGATCTCATATGCAAGATAAGTATGTGTTGGGATAGGGCTGTGGAGGGCGGCTGCTCGGGCACACCCCTGTCAAGTTAAGGAGATTCAACTGAGGAAGCACAAGGGAACTCTCATCTGGGAACAACAACTGCAGGGAGAACACATTTTCAGACGAATGTGGGAGGGCAGAAGGCTGCCTAATACTGAAGCACCCCCAAACAACAAACCAAATGCAACAACTACTGCAAGCATTCCTGGGGGAAGGCCTGCAGCAGATGGATTTGCATATAGTGATGTCATCCAAGCAGTGGGCATAGTTGGCTGCAACCCTCGTCTGCATATGAAAAGAGAAAAGGGTCACGCAGGGCATGGCGGCCTTTGTGGGGTTGCGCTTGGATGACCCCTAAATCGCTTTATACACCCCCACCCCCCATCAGTGTGGGCTCATGTTGGCCATGCCCCAGCCCCTGAAGCATTCAAGCTGATTTCTTGCAGCAGCTGGACCCAGAAACAGCTCCAGAGTTGCTCTACAAGACAAGTAAAAGGGTGTGAGCCCTGCAGCACCACCTGTAGTTTGCATACACACATATATAGGACAGCATCTCTTATATGCCCCAGGGTCAATAAAATAGTATCCTTATCTAGGGTATCCATCCCCTCAGATAAGGTATCCGTCCATGCCGCTACAGCACTACACACCCTGGCCGACGCAATTGCCGGTCTGAGTAAGGTACCTGAATGTGTATAAATGGACTTCAGGGTAATCTCCTGTTTGCGGTCAGCAGACTCTTTGAGGGTAGCCGTATACTGGGACGGGAGGGCTACCTTCTTGGATAAGCGTGTTAATGCTTTGTCCACCCTAGGGGAGGATTCCCATCGTAACCTATCCATTGATGGGAAAGGATACGCCATAAGAATCCTTTTGGAAATCTGCAGTCTTTTATCTGGAGATTCCCAAGCTTTTTCACATAACTCGTTCAGCTCGTGTGACCCCCTCAAAGGTTACCTCAGGCTTTTTCACCTTGTACATATGTACCCTCTTGTCAGGGACAGGGGGTTCCTCTCTGATGTGCAAAACATCTTTTATTGCCATAATCATATATCGAATGGATTTTGCCAATTTTGGCTGTAACTTTGCATCATCGTAATCGACACTGGAGTCAGAATCTGTGTCTGTATCTGTGTCAACAATCTGGGATAGTGGGCGCTTATGAGACCCTGACAGTCCCTGCAACATAGGATCAGGCATGGGTTGAGACCCTGACTGTCCCAAAGCTTCAGCCTTGTCTAATCTTTTGTGCAATGAGTTTACACTAGCATTTAAAACATTCCACATATCCATCCAATCAGCTGTCGGCGGAGACACCACATTCATTTGCTCCTGCTCCTCTCTAATATAGCCTTCTTCCTCAGACATGTCGACACACGTGTACCGACACACCACACACACAGGGAATGCTTTTTCTGAAGACAGTTTCCCCACAAGGCCCTTTGGAGAGACAGAGAGAGAGTATGCCAGCACACACCCCAGCGCTATATAACCCAGGAATACACAGTAACTTAATGTTTGCCCAGTAGTACTGCTGTATGTAATTTGCGCCAAATTATGTGCCCCCCCCCCCTCTTTTCAACTCTCTTGTCTACCGTGGTATAAGCAGGGGAGAGTCCGGGGAGCTTCCTCTCAGCGGTGCTGTGAAGAAAAAATGGCGCTGGTGAGTGCTGAGGGAGAAGCCCCGCACCCTCGGCGGCAGGCTTCTGTCCCGCTTAAACTGTAAAATTGGCGGGGGCTCATACATATATACAGTGCCCCGCTGTATATGTGTTATATTTTTGCCAAAAAGAGGTTTATATTGCTGCCCAGGGTGCCCCCCCCCCCCTGCGCCCTGCACCCTTACAGTGACCGGAGTGTGTGAGGTGTATGGGAGCAATGGCGCACAGCTGCAGTGCTGTGCGTTACTTCAGTGAAGATCATGAAGTCTTCTGCCGCCTCTGAAGTCTTCTTTTCTTCTCATACTCACCCGGCTTCTATCTTCCGGCTCAGCAAGGGGGACGGAGGCGCGGCTCTGGGACGGACGGCGAGGGTGAGATCCTGCGTACCAATCCCTCTGGAGCTAATGGTGTCCAGTAGCCTAAGAAGCAGGACCTTGCAACTCAGAGAGTAGGGCTGCTTCTCTCCCCTCAGTCCCTCGATGAGGGAGTCTGTTGCCAGCAGTGCTCTCTGAAAATTAAAAACCTAACAAAATACTTTCTGTCAGAAAGCTCAGGAGAGCTCCTGAAAAGCACCCAGTCTCCACTGGGCACAGTATCAAACTGAGGTCTTGAGGAGGGGCATAGAGGGAGGAGCCAGTGCACACCCAGAACTAAAGTCTTTCTTAAAGTACCCATGTCTCCTGCGGAGCCTATCTATCCCCATGGTCCTTACGGAGTCCCCAGCATCCTCTAGGACGTTAGAGAAAATAGGATTTTAATACCTACCGGTAAATCCTTTTCTCTTAGTCCGTAGAGGATGCTGGGCACCCGTCCCAGTGCGTACTGTGTCTGCAGTTATTAAATGGCCCTTAACTCCAGAACATTTATGTGGAGAAAACTTTCCTGACTTGACCATCTTCCTTGGATGTTTTCCCCCTGTGTGACTGCTCCCCAGCCTCGGAGGGTTGCATCCATGGTCCCTAGGATCCAGTCCTGGATCCCGAACCATCGCCCCTCTAGGAGGTGAGAACTGTGCAGCCACCAATGGAGTAAGATTCTGGTCTTGGAAGACAGGATTATCCTCCGGTGCATGTGTAGGTGGGATCCGGACCACTTGTCCAACAGGTCCCACTGGAACACTCTGGCATGGAACCTGCAAAACTGAATGGCCTCGTAGGCCGCAACCATCTTCCCCAGCAACAGAATGCATTGATGGATTAACACTCTTGCTGGTTTCAGAATTTGTTTGACCAGACTCTGGAACTCCATAGCCTTTCCACTGGAAGAAAGCCTCTTCTGTGTCCAGTATGACTCCCAGAAACAACAACCGCGTCATTGGGACCAACTGCGATTTTGGCAAGTTTAGGAGCCAACCATGTTGTTGAAGAACTGTCAGGGAGAGTAGATGTTTTGCACCAACTGGTCCCTGGATCTCGCCTTTATCAGGAGATCATCCAAGTACGGCATAATTGTGACTCCTTGCTTGCGAAGGAGAACCATCATTTCCACCATCACCCTGGTGAAAATCCTCGGAGCCGTGGACAGACCAAACGGCAACGTCTGAAATTGGTAATGACAATCCTGAATTGCAAACCTCAGGTAGCTTGATGCAGTGGCTAAACGGGAACATGTAATTAGGCATCCTTATGTCTACCAAAACCATGAAATCTCCTTCCTCCGGACTGGAGATCCCTACCCTGAGAGATTCCATCTTGAAATTTAATTTCTTTAGGTAGAAATTGAGGGATTTCAGATTTAAGATTGGTCTGACTGAGCCGTCCGGCTTCGGGAGCACGAAGAGGCTTGAATAAAAACCTTCTCCCTGCTGACTAAGGCCGATTTGAACAATCGGTGAGGGGGAACGTCTTGAAACCCCAGTTTGTACCCTTGTGACACTATTTGTAAAACCCACGAGTCCATGTCCAAATTAATCCAGAACTGACTGAAGTGTTTTAGACGTGCCCCCACTGGTGTGGGCTCCTGCAAGAGAGCCCCAGCGTCATGCAGTGGATTTGGCAGAAGCAGAGGACGATCTCTGCTCCTGCAATCTTGAAGAGGCTACAGACCTCTTCCCTCTTCTCCTTCCTCTACCTGCAAAGAAAGGGGAATCTTAACTTCTTGCATATCTATTGCGACAAAATGACTGCGTTAGACAATGATGGGTCTTCATCCGTTGAGAGGGAACATAGGGCAAGAAGGTTGACTTACCTGCGGGAGCTGCCGAGATCAAATTAACTAGGCCGTTGCCAAACAAGGCTTCACCTTCATAGGGAAGAGACTCCCTTTCTTCTTGGAGTCAGCATCAGCATTCCCTTGGTGAATCCACAATGCCCTCCTATCCGAGACTGCCATGAAATTGGCCCGTGAACTCAAGAGTCCTATATCCCTTGCAGTCGTAAGTATGCTGCAGTGTCCTTGATGTGATCCAACGTAAGGAGTATCCTATCTCTCCAAGATATCTATATCGGAAGACAAGGTATTCGACCAATTCTTGAATACTACTACTCACCCATGCGCATGTAATGGCAGGTCTAAGTAATGTACCCGTGGTTACATAACTAGAAATAATGTAGCTTCCTGCATATGATCCGCTGGATTTGTGACAGGGCCCCGTGCAGAACAGGGGGTGACTCCCACTTTATTCTGTCCGCAGCAGGAAATGAATAAACAATCGGAAACCTTTTGGGGATTTGAAACCATCTTGTCGAGCTGGCCCAGACTTTCTCAAACAGAGATGGAGGAACGTTACATCAGCTTTCATTATATATCTATATATACATACATATAGACCCCTTTGTAAGGAACAGCAGGGTCCTCAGTGATGTTAATATGTCCTTAATATCCACAATCATGTACTGAATGCTCCTTGCCAATATTGGATCTAATCAGGAAATATTATGGTCGACATAGGAATCAGTATCCGAGTCAGTATCAGTGTGTAGTAACATTTTTGCGGGCCTGAGGGAAAAGAAGCATAGCCATGAACATCACATCTATTCTCTACGTCTGTGTCTGGGACACAGATTTATCCAACCTCACTCTGATATTATTGAAACTTTCACCCAGTCAGTTATTGGTGGTGACAACAGGGCCACCATCATATGTCTGCATTCCTAATATAGTTTCCTCTTGGGAAAAACATTCAGCCACCGACATGTTGACACACATGTACCAAGTACCCACAGACACATCGGCTTATGGGGGATAGACCTACAGTAAATCTGTCAGAGGGACAGAGAGGATTTTTCAGCTCACAACCCAGCACCAAAAGTACACAGTCTGGGAAATAATAAACTCTATAGTGATAGACTTGTAACGCTCTATAGATGTGCTGGTGAGGTGAGGAAGAAGCCCCGCCGCTGTAATGGCACGCTTCTGTCCCGCTCAGAAACAAATAATTAATTACGCTGGCGGGGTAAGGACAGTGCCCAGGCACTAATGTCCACTTTTGCCAGCCTTTTGTGAGGAATTTATGCTGCCCAGGGTGCCCCCCCCCCCACCCACCCACATGCCCTGCACCCTGCAGTGCCTGTGTTTGTGTGGAAGCATGGCGCACAGCATTCCGCTCGCTGCGTGGTACCTCAGAATGCCGTCACTGGAGAAGAAGTCTTCTGTTCTTCTGCTACTCGCCTGTCTTCTGACTTCTGGCTCTGTAAGGGGGTGATGGCAGGCTACGGGAGTGGGCATCTAGGCGTACCCAGCGATCAGCACCCTCAGGAGCTAATGGTGTCCTGTCAGCCAGAAGCAGAGCCATTGAACTCACTAGAAGTTGGTCATACTTCTCTCCCCTAAGTTCCACGAAGCAGGGAGACTGTTGCCAGCAGCCTCCCTGAAAATAAGAAAAACTAACATAAGTCTTTTCAGAGAAACTCAGTAGAGCTCCCCTGTAGTGCATCCAGTCTCACTGGGCATAATTCTAAAACTGGAGTCAGGAGGAGGGGCATAGAGGGAGGAGACAGTTCACACCCTTTGAAAGTCTTAAAGTGCCCATGTCTCCTGCGGATCCCGTCTATACCCCATGGTTCTTAATGTGATCCCAGCATCCTCTAGGACGTATGAGAAAACAAATAACGCACACACGAGGAGGAGAGAACAAAGGAAGCTATAAGGAGGGGAGGGGAGGGGAGGGGAGGGGGGGGGAGGTAAGGTAGTAAAGGGATATTGGATAAACTACAACCTTATACATATTCATTAATGTACCAGTAGTTAGAAGTAGAAGAGCTCTAACAGAAACCACAAAGCTTATCTAAAGCCACACCACACTGGATATGCCCAATCTCATTTGATCTTTGAAGCAAAGCAGTATTGGACTTTGTTACTACCAAGCAGTCTCCCATCCATGTATTATCAGATTCTTTAGGTGTTTTTAAACTACCAACACCCTTTTCTTGGTACTGTACATTTAATTTTTACACATATTCTTTTATGTACCAGAAGTTAGAAGTAGAAGAGCTCTAACAGAAACCACGAGCTCATCTACAGCCACAGCACACTGGATTTGCCCAATCTCTCCTGATCATGGAAGCTGAGCAGTGTTGGTCCTGGTTTTAGTACTTGGATGGGAGACCACCAGGAAATACCAGGAGCTGTGTGTATTTTTACAATACCAACACCGTTCTCTTGATGCATTCCATTTTGAAACATTGGGGCAGATCTATTAAGCCTGGTGAACTGATAAAGTGCAAGGTGATAAAGTACCAGCCAGTCAGCTCCTAACTGTCATTTTTCAAACCCAGCCTGTGACATGGCAATTAGGAGCTGATTGGCTGGTACTTTATCACCATGCAAATTATCATTTCACCAGGTTTAATAAATCGTCCGCTTATTCATTTATGTACGAGTAGTTAGAAGTAGAAGAACTCTAACAGAAACCACTAAGCTCATCTACAGCCACACCACACTGTATATGCCCAATATCACCTGATCTTAGGCCTGGTTTGTTCTTGGATGTGAGACCACCTGGGAATACCAGGTGCTGTAGGTAGTTTTATACTACCAACACCGTTCTCTTGATGCATTCTATTTTGAAACTTATTCATTGATGTAGAAGTTAGAAACAGCAAAAATCATCTACAGCCGCATCACACTGGATATGTCCAATCCAGTGGCGTAACTAGAAATTTTTCTCCCCCAAGCCAAAAAATTCTTCGGCGCCCCCCCCCCCCCTTCATGCTCCATAATTGGGAGCAAGAAAGGGATAAATATGCGCGCGCCTAAGGCGCGCGCGTCAAAAAAGGGGCGTGGTTTTGTTGGAGTGGGCGTGGTTTTGCATAAAGGGGCGTGGCATTGCAGGAAAAGACTACCTTATACCCCAGTTTTGCAACCTGCACGCCCATACGTTGGCCACCACAGGAAAGAAAAATAATCCTGATTCATGCCCCTTACATTATTTGTCATTTTTCCTCCTTATAGTAATGCCCAGTATACATTATGCCTCATACTGCAATGGCCCTTAGACATTATGCCGCACACAATAATGCACGACACAATATGCACACACTGTAATGCCCCCGACACATTATGCCACACACCGTAATGTCTGTGACACATTATGCCACACACCGTAATGCCTGTGACACATTATGACAGGAATCGCAATGCCCGTTATACATTATGCTACACACTGCAATGCCCCTGATACATTATAGCACATACAATGTCTGTGACACATTATGACACACACCGCAATGTCCGTGATACATTATGCCACACACTGCAATGCCCGATACATTATAGCACATACAATGCCTGTGACACATTATGCCACACACTGCAATGACCTTGAGACATTATACCACAATGCCCGTGATATAGTATACCATACACCGTAATGCCTGTGACACATACCGCAATGCCCTGCCCGTTATACCCTATGCCACACATCGCAATGCCCGTTATGTATTATGCCACACTGCAATGACCCTGAGACATTATACCACATACCACAATGCCCGTGATATAGTATACCACACACCGTAATGCCTGACACATTATGACACACACCGCAATGTCCGTGATACATTATGCCACACACTGCAATGACCCTGAGACATTATACCACATATCACAATGCCCGCGATATAGTATACCATACACCGTAATGCCTGCGACACATTATGACACACACCGCAATGTCCGTGATACATTATGCCACACACCGTAATGCCCATTACACATTAAGTCCTACAGTAAGGCTTCTAATTACTTTTCAATTACCTGCTCGTTGTCAGGGGTTTCATGCACTGGGTGTCATGCTCGTTGCCAGGGGTTTCATGCTCTTGGTTCCATGCACGGTGCCAGGGGTTTTCATGCTCAGGGTGTCATGCTCGTTGCCAGGGGTTTCATGCACTGGGTGTCATGCTCGTTGCCAGGTGTTTCATGCACTGGGTGTCATGCTCGTTGCCAGATGTTTCATGCACTGGGTGTCATGCTCGTTGCTAGGAGGTAGTCCTTGTTGCTAGGGCTGTGCTCCCAGTGCCACATATGTCCCCAGTGCCAGATATTCCCCCACGGTGCCAGGTACTTACATGCCCCAGTGCCAAATATAGTCGTCCCCCCCATGTGCCAGGTACACATATGCCCCCAGTGCCAGATATTCCCCCCCAGTGCCATATATGCCCCCAGTGCCAGATATTCCCCCCAGTGCCATATATGCCCCCCGTGCCATATATGCCCCCAGTGCCAGATACCCCCCCAGTGCCATATATGCCCCCAGTGCCAGATATTCCCCCCCAGTGCCATATATGCCCCAGTGCCAGATATCCCCCCCAGTGCCAGATATGCCCCCAGTGCCAGATATTCCCCCCAGTGCCAGAAATGCCCCAGTGCCTGATATTCCTCCCTCCCCCCCCCGTGCCATATATGCCCCCAGTGC
Organism: Pseudophryne corroboree; assembly: GCF_028390025.1. Taxonomy (NCBI): domain Eukaryota; kingdom Metazoa; phylum Chordata; class Amphibia; order Anura; family Myobatrachidae; genus Pseudophryne; species Pseudophryne corroboree. The sequence continues at coordinate 220,335 of NW_026970377.1, forward strand.
CAGATATTTACCCCCCCCCCCCGCCGTCGCTTTTTGGAGGGACACGGAGGGCACAGCTCGTCTCTCCTGTGTCCCTCCTGCTGCATCATCTCCGGCGGCCGCGGGTCTAATAGGGGGAAGTGCCGGTTCGTGAGCCAATTAGAGCTCACGGACGGCACTTCCCCCTATTAGACCCGCGGCCGCCGGAGATGATGCAGCAGGAGGGACACAGGGAGGCGCGCTGTGTGCCCTCCGTGTCCCTCCAAAAAGCGGCGGAGGGAAGGAGACTGCAGACTGACATGCGGACGCTCGTCCGCATGTCAGTCTGCTGTAAATCAGTGGCGCCCCCGCAGCCCCTCGCCCCCAAGCCACCGCGAGGACTGCGGGGGCAGTAGTTACGCCACTGGTCCAATCTCATCTGATGATGGAAGCTAAGCAGTGTTGTGCCTGGTTTGTTTTTGGATTTCAAGTCCTGCCTTCTGGTTTGGCCACGGCACCTCGGATATTCACCAAGGTCATGGCCGTGATGACGACCCTTCACCATCAGAGAATCAGGATCCTGCCGAGTCTGGACGACTTGCTGATCCTGGTGAACTCCCAAGAGGTTCTCCACAGTTATCTGGAACTGGCGGTCCAATTCCTAAAAGTCCACGGGTGGCTCATCAACTGAAAAAAGTCCTCGCTGGTCCCTGCTCGGAACATTGTGCACCTAGGGGCACTGCTGGACACACACAGCCAACAATTGTTTCTGTCTCCAGAGAAAGTCCTGAAAATTCAGGACAGTATCGTCCTCTCTCGCCCAAGAGTGTTGATACACACAGCGATGCAAGTACTAGACCTCATGGTGTCGGCTTTCGATATGGTAGAGTACGCTCAATTTCATTACCGCCCTCTGCAGAGGTTAATCCTCTCCAAGTGGGACGGCCTGCCTCATCGGATGATGTCTCAAATGATCTCCTTGACTCCGGAGGTTCGTCTGACACTGAGCTGGTGGCTACAGGACCAACAGTTGAGCAGGGGCCATCCCTTCTGGATCTCCAACTGTGTCCTCCTGACAATGGATGCCAGTCTTTTGGGCTGGGCCATGGTGTTGGAGCAACACTTTCTCCAGGGTCGGTGGACCAGGGAGGAATCTCTCCTCCTGATATACATTCTGGAATTGCAGGCAGTGTTCAATTAATTGACACTGGCCCTGCCTCTAGTACAGAACAGGCCTGTTCAAGTACAATCTGACAACGCCACCACGGTAGTGTACACAAATCATCAAGGCGGCACTCGAAACTGCATGGCAAAGCTGGAAGTATCAAAAATCCTCCGTTGGGTAGAAAGTCATCTGACAGCAATATCGGCAGTGTTCATTCCCGGAGTCCTCAACTAGGAAGCGGATTTCCTCAGTCGTCAGGACGTTCACGCTGGAGAGTGGAGAGGCCGCAGCAGAAATGTCTGCACTGGTGTCAGTAGGTGACTGAGGCAGGGATGACTGGGAGATAGTGGGTGACTGAAGCATGTATGAGTGGGAGATAGTGGGTGACTGAGGCCGGGGTGACTGGGAGATAGTGGGTGACAGGGAGATAGTGGGTTACTGAGGGAGGGGTGACAGGAAGGGGTTGGGTAAGTATGGGAAGAAAGTGGGTGACAGGTATAATAAATGACTAAGGCAGGGGTGATAGGGAGATAGTGGATGACTGTGGCAGGGGTGACAGGGACAGTAAGAGACTGAGGCAGGGGTGACAGGGATAGTGGCTGACTGAGGCAGGGGTGACTGGGAGATAGTGGGTGACTGAGGCAGGGTTGACAGGGATAGTGGGTGACTCAAGCAGGGGTGATAGGGTGACAGTGGGTGACTAAAGCAGGGGTGACTGGTATAGTGGGTGACTGAGGCAGGGATCGCAGATATAGTGGTTGACTGAGGCAGCGGTGACTGGGAGATAGTGGGTATCTGAGGCAGGGGTGACAGGGAAAGTGTGTGACTCAGGCAGGGGTGATAGGGAGATAGTGGGCTGCATATCTCTGCCTCACTGCAGCAGCACATTCCTGCTTCAATGACAGCAGCACATCCCTACCTCACTTATAGCAGCACATCCCTGCCTCGCTGACAGCAGCACATCCCTGCCTCGCTGACAGCAGCACATCCCTGCCTCGCTGACAGCAGCACATCCCTGCTTCGCTGACAGCAGCACATCCCTGCTTCGCTGACAGCAGCACATCCCTGCTTCGCTGACAGCAGCACATCCCTGCCTCGCTGACAGCAGCACATCCCTGTCTCGCTGACAGCAGCACAGCACTGCTTCGCTGACAGCAGCACATCACTGCTTCACTACCAGCTGCACATCCCTGCCTCACTGGCAGCAGCACATCCCTGCCTTACTGACAGCTGTATATAGGGCCTAATTCAGACCTGATCCCTGCTGTGCATATTCACACAACAGGAGATCAGGTCTGAAGTGCGTGTGTGCTGGTGCCGCAGTGCACCGGCACATGCCAGAGATGCGATCAGCATCTCTGCCCAGTGAGCGCCTCTGCCTGATTGACAGGCAGAGGCGGTCACTGGGCAGGAGGAGTCGGGCCAGCGGCGTTGTGCCGCCATTTTGGGGGCACAGTCAGGACAACGCAGACATGACCGGACCGTATGGGGGCGGGCCGTGACGGCTGCGTGACCCGGACAGCAACGGCCCTTATTTACTAAAATCTCAGATAAATTTTATGGCATTTATGTGCAGTCTAGTTTGCACAGTTACAGAAAATTGTATTGAAAGCGCTGTCCAAATTTCAAGAGTATTTTATTAAAATTAATTTTTAAAAAACAAAAGTAAATACATCCACATTAAATATTAATCCAAAAGGTGTCACCTTTTGGATTAATATTTAATGTGGATGTATCTACTTTTGTTTTTTAAAAATTAATTTTAATAAAATACTCTTGAAATTTGGACAGCGCTTTCAATACAATTTTCTGTTTCTTGTGCTATAAATTATTGGGATTCAACACCCCAATTATTTGAGGGCAGCAGTCCATCTTTGGGAGGAATTAATTTATAAAGACCAGGAGGGTTGGATAACCGACACACACTATTCAGTGTAGCGCTTTCATACATATATTGGCCCTCATTCCGAGTTGATCGGTCGCAAGGCGAATTTAGCAGAGTTACACACGCTAAGCCGCCGCCTACTGGGAGTGAATCTTAGCTTCTTAAAATTGCGACCGATGTATTCGCAATATTGCGATTACTAACTACTTAGCAGTTTCTGAGTAGCTCCAGACTTACTCTGCCTGTGCGATCATTTCAGTGCTTGTCGTTCCTGGTTGACGTCACAAACACACCCAGCGTTCGCCCAGGCACTCCCACCGTTTCTCCGGCCACTCCTGCGTTTTTTCCGGAAACGGTAGCGTTTTCAGCCACACGCCCCTGAAACGCCGTGTTTCCGCCCAGTAACACCCATTTCCTGTCAATCACATTACAATCGCCGGAGCGAAGAAAAAGCCGTGAGTAAAAATACTTTCTTCATAGTAAAGTTACTTGGCGCAGTCGCAGTGCGAACTTTGCGCATGCGTACTAAGCGGATTTTCACTGCGATGCGATGAAAAAGAACGAGCGAACAACTCGGAATGAGGGCCCTTGTTTCTTAGTTTGCACAGTTGATAGAGTGTTGATCTTGCACTATCAATGTAAGCCTCACATAGGTTTGATACACATGTAAGTTTGTTTTTATTTTACTACATTGTGGTTTGTGGCTCTATACCATGTAATGCATGTCTTTTAACAGTAGTCAAGTCTTCCAATGTGCTTGTTAGTGAAACCCAATAGATAGCTTTATTTTATTTTGTTTCTTCAAATATTGAATGCATATGTCTTATAACTTTTTTTTTTTTTCAATATACAGGTTGAGTATCTGTATATACATTTTTATTATAAGATTTTCAATGACACAAGTACATCCAAGTTGCAGATTATGGATTGTGAAGGACAAATCAACCATATAAACAATTTAAGCAATTTAAATTGCATGCAGGTAGTAGAATATCAAACTCCTTGGATGAGAGTTGGTCGTAATAAACTAGGATAGAAAAGAATAAAGTAGAAAATAAGATTTTAAACCTACCGGTAAATCTTTTTCTCGTAGTCCGTAGAGGATGCTGGGGACTCTGTAAGGACCATGGGGATAGACGGGCTCCACAGGAGACATGGGCACTTTAAGAAAGACTTTAGTTCTGGGTGTGCACTGGCTCCTCCCTCTATGCCACAGTTAGAGAAACTGTGCCCAGAGGAGACGGACAGTATGAAGAAAGGATTTTGTTAATCCAGGGCAAGATTCATACCAGCCACACCAATCACACCGTATAACTTGTGATAAACTACCCAGTTATCAGTATGAAAAAACAACATAGCATCAGTGCAGGACCGATGCAACTATAACATAACCCTTATTGAAGCAATAACTATATACAAGTATTGCAGAAGTAGTCCGCACTTGGGACGGGCGCCCAGCATCCTCTACGGACTACGAGAAAAAGATTTACCAGTAGGTTTAAAATCTTATTTTCTCTAACATCCTAGAGGATGCTGGGGACTCCGTAAGGACCATGGGGATTATACCAATGCTCCAAAACGGGCGGGAGAGTGCGGATGACTCTGCAGCACCGATTGAGCAAACATGAGTTCCTCCTCAGCCAGGGTATCAAACTTATAGTATTTTGCAAAGGTGTGTGAACCCGACCAAGTAGCAGCTTGACACAGCTGTAGTGCAGAGACCCCTCGGGCAGCCGCCCAAGAAGAGCCCACTTTCCTCGTGGAATGGGCCTTGACCGATTTCAGTAACTGCAATCCAGCCATAGAATGCGCTTGCTGAATCGTGTTACAAATCCGGCGAGCAATAGCCTGCTTTGAAGCAGGGGCACCAATCTTGTTGGTTGCATACAGGACAAACAGCGCTTCAGTTTTCCTGACTCTAGCCGTCCTGGCCACGTAAATTTTCAAAGCCCTAACCACATCAAGTAACTCGGAATCCTCCAAGTCACGCGTAGCCACAGGCACCACAATAGGTTGGTTCATATGAAAAGATGAGACCACTTTTGGTAGGAATTGAGGACGGGTCTGCAATTCCGCTCTATCCACATGGAATACCAAATATGGGCTTTTATGTGACAAAGCCGCTAATTCCGACACTTGCCTAGCCGAAGCCAAGGCTAATAACATGACCACCTTCCATGTGAGATATTTTAACTCCACTGTTTTAAGTGGTTCAAACCAGTGTAATTTTAGAAAACTTAACACCACTTTAAGGTCCCAAGGTGCCACCGGAGGCACAAAAGGAGGCTGAATATGCAGCACTCCTTTTACAAAAGTCTGAACTTCTGGAAGAGAAGCCAATTCTTTTTGAAAGAAAATGGATAAGGCCGAAATCTGGACCTTAATAGAGCCTAATTTTAGGCCCAAATTCACTCCAGTTTGTAGGAAGTGAAGGAAACGGCCCAGATGGAATTCTTCCGTAGGAGCATTCCTGGCCTCACACCAAGAAACATAATTTCGCCATATACGGTGTAATGTTTTAACGTTACATCCTTCCTAGCCTTTATCAGCGTAGGGATGACCTCAACCGGAATGCTAGGATCCGGCATTCAACCGCCATGCCGTCAAACGCAGCCGCGGTAAGTCTTGGAACAGACAGGGCCCCTGATGCAACAGGTCCTGTCTTAGAGGGAGAGGCCACAGATCTTCTGTGAGCATTTCCTGCAGATCCGGATACCAGGTCCTCCGTGGCCAATCTGGAACAATGAGGATTGTTCTCACTCCTCTTTGTCTTATTATCCTCAACACCTTGGGTATGAGAGGAAGAGGAGGAAATACATAGACCGACCGGAACACCCACGGTGTCACTAGGGCGTCTACAGCTACTGCCTGAGGGATTCTTGACCTTGCGCAATACCTCTGTAGCTTTTTGTTGAGCCGGGACGGCATCATGTCTATCTGTGGCAGTTCCCACGGACTTGTGTCAAAGTCAGAAAAATGTCTCAATGCACGTTGCCATATTTGCACCGCACACTGGTCCGTGCTGCGCGTGCGTACACTCTCCCGTGGATGCGCATACCCGCAATAACGTGCACTCGCCGGCGCGGTATGCGTATTTACGGTAGAGTTTATGTAGTCGTAGCGTGCGACTCATTCGTTACAAATGTTCACAATTAATGTAGTTTATAGATCATGGTCCCTTTGATAGATTCTGAAAGTTTGGTTAAAATACAATGTCCCAGAGCTGAGGAATCCCTCTTTATATCGTTCGAAGGGTCTGACAGGAATCATACAGCAGTGTTTGGTACCCATCGGAAGAGTATTTAATTAGCAATATTCCGGTGTTGGTTTGGAGCGTATTAATCGCTCGTGCGAATAGTTATGGACATAAGAAGTTTATGTCCATTTCTATTATTTACACATACTCAGGTATGCGGCGGGAAACCCAGTTTCCCACCCACCTGAGCTGTTGGAAATCGTCACAGCCCACCTGTATGAATCACCCTATGACCTTTTGTTATGATACAGGGCCGAATTCCTTCGGCCAATGGACAATGGGATTGTAGGACCAGGAGATTACATTGTGTGTGGGGCATAAATAGGCAGACCGACCACATCCAGCTCTCACTCTCTCATCAACGGTTATCTGCTGATAGCCGGGAGCTGGATATCGAGGCGCAGGCGATCTTACCCTTTGTGCGTAAGTTTCTCTCCGTAATCATTGTCTTTCTGTGAGCCAATTTCTCTCATCTCATCTCATCTCTCTCTCTCTCTCTCTCTCTCTCTCTGTTCTGTTCTCTCATATCTCCCCTAGACTAGGCTAGTATTGTATTGTATTTCTTTTAGGTCAGAGTAGTATTGTCCTTTTGTATTTATTGTTTAGTTCTGTGGTTAGGAAGTCTCTGTTATATTGTAGTGTATCATTTGTACTGTTATCCCCTTTTACAAGTATATAAGATATAATACAGTTAATAGGCCTTGGAACCTAAACCAGTATCTGTGTATTTTCTATAGTGATAAGTGTTCACTTGAGCGTCGGTGACGCTCAAGCAGCTTTGTAGTTAGTCAGGTTACACAAGGTTGCACTCACACCCTGTACTCACATTAAGGTATTCAGTGTATTTCATTGGTATAAGGTTTTATCATAAAGATATAGTGTTGTGAGCGTCTGCATCGCTGGTGACCTCCTCGTGGTCTCGAGCGTAAGCTACGCCATAGCGAATCATTCCCCTAGACATAACCAATAACGTGTCCTGTGATCCCTGGGCCGTGAGCGAACGTGACGCCTGAGCGTCTCGCCTACGGCTGAGCGATCGTTACGCAACTAGCGTACCATTACGGTACTTCTTAAGTAAACAGCGTACAGTGTTCTTAGCTTCATAAAGGGTTGTTTATACGACAAAGGAATTTAGCATTGTCAATTGCGGGCTCGTCCTATACTTCTCACATCTGCACTAGGTAGATCAGCAGACATTATCCCTCCAGCAAAGGGTGGGAGGTTGTCTCACAGTGCTGACGGGATAAGCGTCTGCTTCGCTTAGATAAAGAGTGCTGAAGGAACCCGGTAACCGGAAGTAAGAACAAAACGCTTGTGTCTTTTTAAAACTGTTTATTTTTCTTTTGTCTTGCGTACGCATACATACCTGCATTTCTTTTCACTTGTGTATTTCATTTTTTCGTATATCACTATTCCTGTTTGCCAAATTTTATAGTTGATAGAAAGTGCTAAAAAGAGATTTGCTGTTATTTAATAGTAGAGGTGATAGTTAAAGTATAGAACAAACACACGGTTTGTCTGAGATACAAGGCAGTCAGTGTGGATTGCGGTAGATGATCAGGGATCACCTACATTGATAAATAAATATATTGTGTTACGGTGGATCCTTTGCATTGCGTACACGTGTCGCTAACAAAGACTAGCGTACGCAATCCAAAGGCAGACGCACGCAGCGTTCATTACGCAACGTAGCGTCCGGTTACGCTCACGTAGCTCAAGTCACGAAAAAGTTGAATTAGCGCAAAGCGATAATTAGCGCAAGGCGATAATTAACGCACAGCGGTAGATAACGCGAAGCGGTAAATAACGCAAATCTATTTTTAGAAAATCTGAAATTTAGTTTAACAGATCCTGCTCCTAATTGGTAACACTCTTGGCCTGAAGACAATTTCTGCGCAGAAATAGATATAGAAACAAAGTGTACATGTGTTGAGTGAGTGTGTTTTGTATACAAAAGTTTATATAACTTTAAGGTGGAACCAAAAGGAAAGCCGGGTACTCGTCAAGGGACATACGTGTAAGTGACATATACGGTGGCCAGGGAGGCATCCCTGGTTAAATAATATTTGAGCATTAGAGTATAGCGGACCATAAGGTAACAAGACCAGGAGGTCATAAGGTAACAAGACCAGGAGGTCGTAAGGTAAAAGGTCCGCTATAAAAGTCCAGTGGCACAACGCCTGGGGTGTTGGTGCAGAACCCATATAGGCCATAAGCTCTTGCTGAAGGAATCGCGGCCGGAAACATCGATTCCATTGGTCTTTCAGTACATGACAAGTAGTGCTCGTGTACTGAACGATTGGACCGCACGTAATTGTGTGCAGTAGTTAGTGATCTGACCTAATACCATTAGAGTAAAGTGGTCACAAACGCTATTTGTACATTCTGACGTGATTTGTGTAATTTTTTATTTTTGGAAGGGAAGTTCGCTGGTCACTCAGGAACTATCTAACAACCCCACCTTTACTGGAAAGAGTAAGTGTCCTGCGGGTAACCCTCATATGTTCCAGTAAACTGAAGGTTCCATAGGGGCCCTGTATCGAGTACGCCAGCACCACGTCGGTGTGATCAGGTCGTATTGGTCGAGGTGGGCGAGTGAGTGGGGTACTCGGTAAACCGCCACCGCCGGCCTACTGTGGAGTAATTTGGTTGTCTGAAAAGGCTTGCTGAAAACCTTGATACAGAGATCCAAGGAGGACTAAGCAACACCTGCAGACTATGGGGGCCAGTTGCTCAGGTAGGGGGCGATCAACCCTGGTTCAGGTTGATTCTGTGAACCGACCAGTTGGGTCGGCACGATATGTAATGTGTGAAAAATATGGAATTCACACCGAATCTTTATGTGATGAATGGGAGAGAATGACTGTACAAGACAGGGACAAATTCCCAAGAATAGGTAGCTTCAGTCCAGAAGTGTTACAAAATTTAAGGAGGAGGATATGTCTCGTAAAATCAGCAAAGAGACGAATTCAGCATCATGATTATTTACAGTTATGGCACCAGGAAGGTGAGATACAGAGAGGTTTGGCTCTGGCGGCAGGATCTGGGGCAGTCAGGAAGTTGATTGCCACAGCTCCTCCCCCACCATACATTGCAGGAGAAAAGTTGATTGCGGAGAGAAACGCACTGGGTTGTAAAACACAAACTCTTAGTAACACTGTAAATGTTAATGATGTTAACCAAATAACTCATGCAAGTATTAACCCGTGCAAGATGTACCCTGTTTTGAACCTTCCTCAGGAGTGTGATCAAGAAGACGATTCAGCAACAATTTCAGCTCTCTCTCTTGCAGCCACCATAGCAGAGACCACAGTAGGCACAGCGACACCCACGAGATTAGTGAAAGCCCCTAGCGGAGGGATAGGTGAGGTCGTGTCAACGGGTAAGTACGGCACCATGCACTACACTGAAACAATTGTACCACAACAAGCTGTAGAATCTACACAGGAAGAGGCTGTTAGAATTGCTCCTGTAAGGGTAATAGCAGTCCCCAATGGAAAAACAGATGTCTCTGGAGCCACTCCCATAAGGAACATTGCCATGTACACTCCATTTTCCAGAATGGAATTAAGAACAATAGTGTCCGAATTTCCTGACCCCAGGAAGGATTTAGTTGCTAGCCAAAAATACATCAGGGATTTAGGTAACACGGTAGAACCCAACAACAAGGATTGGCAGATACTGCTAAGAGCTTGTTTACCTTCCAATGTTGATGCAACTCAGTTTTTAGCTGATTGTGCATTGGATAAAGATGTACCGCTTACAGACGTGTACAACAAGGATAATGTAAAAAGGATAAATTTACAGCTAAAAGAGTATTTCCCAGCCGTTGTTAAATGGAATAAAATATTTTCCATTAAGCAAAAGGAGTCCGAAACGGCAACAGAATATTTTCACCGGGCACTATTAGAAATGGCAAAGTACACTGGTATAGAAGACATTAAGACCAACCCAAACCATCGAGAAGTAGCAGTATCTGTACTGATGGATGGTTTGAAAGAAACATTAAAAGCTAGGGTACAGACCACGCAGCCATGTTGGCGAGGTCTGTCAGTGTCCACCTTGAGAGAGGCTGCTATTGATCACGACAGAAATATCACTAGGCACAGGGAGTCGCAAAGTGATAAGTTGATGTCCGTAAGTATACAGGCGCTGACCACAAGGCAGCCTGCGTATGTACCACCGAATCCTGTGGGTAAGGCAAGTGTAATAACATGTTTTTCTTGTAACAGACCGGGACACTTTGCACGAGAATGTAGAACAAAGAATGTACAAAGGTCTTTTCAACCCCCTAGACAACAACACAACACACGACATTGGGAGCAGGGTCCACAGAGGCGGAGTTTTGAGCCACATACAGGGGAAACAAAAAGATATCCCCCAAACAGAGACTGGCATGCCTCTGGTAGTTCCCAGCTAACTCCCTCACAAGTAGTTGCTGCCAGCGGGATTCAGGGAGGTCAGCATACCCAATAGGGGTGTGGCCATACCTGTAATCTGCAGCCAGTTAAGTTGATTGCTAGTCTTGGAAACGAACCAGAAATTGCAATCAATGTAGCTGGAAAAACTTTAAACTTTCTTGTAGACACAGGGGCGGCCAAGTCAGTGATAAATTCGACAGTGGGCATGAGAACCACTGGTAGGACAATTCCAGCCATGGGAGTAACAGGAGTAGTCCAGCACTACCCTGTTAGCAAACCAGCCGAGATTACAATAGGGCCTTTGCATACCAAGCATTCCTTTTTGCTGGCTGCATCTGCACCAACTAATCTCCTGGGAAGAGACTTACTATGTAAAATGGGTTGCGTCATTTATTGTACTCCTGAAGGTGTATTCTTGGACATCCCTGAGAATCACGCTCAGGAAGTACGAGACATGTTAGACTCCCCATCAAAATTAATGTCACATTCCATTATGACAAATAGGAATCCATCCCAAGTAGAAGAGATGACATCTCAGATACCAGAGTCGCTTTGGACAAAAGATGGACAGGACACTGGATTAATGGCAAACGTAGCTCCAGTAGTTGTGCAAGTAAAAGATGGTAGGATAGCTCCAAAAATCCCACAGTATCCTCTGAAGCCAGAGGTGGAGTTAGGAGTTTTTCCCGTAATAGAGCGCTTGCTACAACAGGGCATTCTAGTAAGAACGTCCAGCACAGCAAATAGTCCCATCTTCCCTGTTAAAAAGAGTGGGGGGAGGGGTTACAGGCTAGTGCAGGATCTAAGGGGGATTAACAAAATAGTTGAGAGTCAGTTCCCCGTAGTGCCTAATCCAGCTGTCATCCTAATGCAAATTCCTCCCACTGCCAAATTTTTCACTGTTATTGACCTCTGCTCCGCTTTCTTTTCGGTACCTCTGCACCCTGACAGCCAATATTTGTTTGCATTCACATACAGAGGAGTCCAATACACGTGGACTCGGTTACCCCAAGGTTTCATAGATAGTCCAAGTATATTTTCTCAGGCTTTGCATGATTGTTTACAGTCTTTCCAACCGGAAAGTGGATCAGTGTTGATACAGTACGTGGATGATTTATTACTGTGTTCAGATTCACTGGAAACATCTCTGAAGGATACGAAACAGCTCCTGTTTCATCTTTCAGACACAGGTCACAAGGTTTCCAAAGACAAGTTGCAATTATGCCAAGCTAAGGTAAAATATTTGGGACACTGTCTAACACAAGGACTGAGACACCTGACCGCTGATAGAATCCAAGCCATTAGAGACATGACACTGCCACAAACCCAGCAACAGATCAGGACGTTTTTAGGAATGTGTGGGTATTGCCGTAATTGGATCCCAGGGTTTTCCATATTGGCGCTACCTTTGCAGGAAATGGTCTCCTCAAACAAACCTGATCGGATTTCGCATACAGACGAATCCGAAACAGCATTTGAGAGACTCAAACAGTGCCTAACGCAGGCACCAGCACTAGGTATGCCAGACTATGGGAAACCCTTTGAACTATACGGAACAGAAAGTGCTGGGTGCGCAGCAGGTGTACTAACACAAAAACACGGTGATGCCAGCAGGCCAATTGCATACTACAGCGCTCAGCTAGACACGGTAGCGCGATCCCTCCCCACATGCTTGCGTAGCGTTGCGGCGATAGCATTGCTAGTGACAAAAAGCGAAGATGTCGTGCTAGGCCACAACCTCACAATCCATACACCGCATGCGGTATCTGCCTTATTGAATTCTGCCCAAACCAGACACGTCTCATCAGCAAGGTTTACAAGATGGGAATTGGCATTAATGGCCCCCGTAAACATCACCATAAGGAGATGCAGTGCATTAAACCCTGCAACATTTCTCCCAGGTGTGCCTGGTCAGACACAAAGGGTGGAAGGTGAGAGTGATGGGGAAGGAGGATTTAATGCAAAGGGAGATACACATGATTGTATGGAATATTTGACCCAAAATTTTACCGCAAGGCCTGACATCAGTGACAATCCACTGGAAGATGCAGAACTCACGTTCTACACGGATGGTAGTTGTCACAGACAGTCAGACTCGGGAGACTTGTGTACTGGATACGCAGTCGTAGATGACCAAGACACCATAGAAGCGGAACCGCTAGGCCCACCTCACTCAGCCCAGGTTGCTGAACTGGTCGCCCTAACCAGAGCATGTGAATTGGCTAAGGGTAAGTCAGCCAATATCTACACCGATTCCAGATACGCGTTCGGGGTAGTCCATGATTTCGGAGCCCTATGGCGGCTCAGAAATTTCATGACGGCAGCTGGTACACCGATAGCGCATGCAGCTCACATAAAAAGGCTTCTAACAGCGATACAGGAACCCGACAGAGTGGCTGTTATCAAATGTAAAGCACATACATATAGCCAAGACCCAGTATCCCTTGGTAACAGCCGAGCAGACGAAGCCGCAAAGCTTGCAGCTGCTACCCCCACACGGACAAACACCACACAGTTGATGGTATTTAATACCATCAACACACAGAAGTTGTGTGAGATGCAGAATTTGTGTTCCACACAGGAAAGAGCAGTCTGGAAGGCAAAGGGATATGGCCAGGAGTCCTCAGGGCTCTGGACGGACGGACATGGTAAACCAGTGGCCCCCAGGACATACCTTCCATGTCTGGCTGAAGCAGCTCACGGGCTGACTCATCTAGGCAAGGAGGGGATGTGCAAATTGGTAAGAGCATACTGGTGCGCCCCGGGATTCTCCTCTCATGCGAGTAAAAGAGCAATGTCATGCCTTACCTGTCTGAGAAAGAATATTGGAAAAGCAATACCTACAGAACCATCCCATATCCCACCTGCCGGCGGCCCTTTCCAGGTAATACAAATTGACTTCATTCAATTACCCCCATGTAGAAATTTGAAATATGTACTTGTCTGTATAGATGTTTTCTCGAATTGGGTCGAAGCTTTTCCAGCAGCTACAAATACCGCTATGTTTACAGCTAAGAAAATTGTGCAGGAATTTGTATGTAGATATGGTATCCCTAGAATCATTGAAAGTGATAGGGGTACCCATTTTACAGGTGATGTCTTTCAAGGAATGTGTAAGTTGATGGGAATTGATAGCAAGCTGCACACTCCGTACCGTCCACAGGCGAGTGCGAAGGTCGAAAGAGTGAACAGCACTATTAAAAATAAATTGAGTAAAGTAATGGCAGAGACAGGATTGACGTGGCCAGAAGCTTTACCCATTGTTTTGTATAGCATCAGAACCACTCCCAGGTCCCCTCTTAATCTGTCCCCTTTTGAAATCTTGTTTGGTCGACAACCGCATGTCATGATTAACCCTCAGGATGATTTGAAATGTAACAATGAAGTAACTGTAAAGTACTTGATTAACATGAGTAAACAGTTGAGGAATCAAAATGATAATCTGAAGTTGGTGATTCCTGATTTACCAGATAGTAATTGTCATGACATTGAACCTGGGGATTATGTAATGATACGAAATTTTCTACGCTCAGGTTGTCTTATTGATAGATGGGAAGGACCATACCAGGTCTTATTGACTAGCACCACAGCATTGAAGGTTGCTGAGAGAGAGACTTGGGTCCATTCATCCCACTGCAAGAAGGTTGCTGATCCAGAGAAGTCCCGTGATAAGGAACAGACGGTAGAGGTTGTATCACTAGAGTGTCTGTTCCAGGAGGACTGAGGCGGCACCTGAGCCTTGAAGACCGAAAGCAGCTGTCGACTCCCCTCTCCCTTTTATTGTTTTCTCCACTTCCCATCCCCTCTCCCTTAAAATTTCTTTTTCCCCCTTCTCATTCTTCTCTATTTCCTCCTCAAAGATGGACTTGCCCCAAGAGACTGTGATCCGGATTTTTATGTTAACCATGATGTTGACCAGAGCAGTCTGTTCCGGCGAGAGTACCATAGAGGTCGAAAGAGGTTCTGGAATGGGTTCCGATTATGATGATGGAGGCGTAGTTTTCCAAGATCAACCAAACCAACAAGCAAAGGCGAGTATCAGAAAACGATCCGATAGAAGAAATTGTGATGGATTGTTAGCTGAAGAAAATTGTATCTGTAGGCTCTGTGATAATCTGGTTGAAGATGGATGCATAAAGAAATGCCAATCTAGTTTTAATATCCATATAGACCGGCATCCATTGAGTGACTATCACTCCTTAGTGGGTAACGTGTTAAACCAAACAGATTGTTGGGTATGCTCTCAAGTACCTCAGGGTCACAGTAAATCAGGGCTAGTACCATTTCCTTTAACGTTAGGGGAGGTACTTGAGCTAAGTGGTGGGAGACCGGTGGACCGGAGGTTTAACATCTCCAGCCCTCCTAGTTTGAAGCTCCACCAATACCATGTGGATAGGTCCCTCATATGTTTTAACATCTCCAATCCCAGAAAACCGGGAAATTGGGAAGTGTCATGGAGCAACCTTACCATGACCTTTTCACACAGAGCAGATAGAATGCCTACAGATACAGAGCTCGTACGCCACATAGCCAGTAGAGGAAAATCTTTCCGGTATCGATATACCTTAGGAAATAGGATTACTAGAGTTGGAGAGGTATCACCAGGATACTGTGCACATATCGTACAAACCGATACGTGCATTAGGCAGATGGAAGAATTAGGGTCAGGAGATTTCACCTGGAAGGTTTGTAACATGGTCATGTCCTTCTCCGTCCCATATGTTCTCCCCGATGATGCATATTTCATATGCGGGAGAAAGGCGTACAAGTGGCTTGCCCCAAACTCTGAAGGATTGTGTTATATTGGAAAAGTATTGCCTGAAGTGATGACTGTAACACATGACAAAATGAAGGACATACACCGTGGTGCCCAAGCTCCTTATACTCACACTCATTACGAACACCGAGTTAAAAGACAACTGTCAGAAAGGTTAGAGCATCCGGCCTCTGATCTTATCCATGAATCCACCGGGATTCAGGTTCTGGTAGCGTTAGATTTCACTCGTACCGCTCGAGGAGTGATGAATTATAGATACATTTCCGCACTCGCCAATTTGTTAGATAATATCACTGAAATGTATGATGACACGTTTAGATACACTGGAAGAGAACTTCAAGCTTACAAAACAGAACTAGTTCAGCATAGGATGGTTCTTAATTATCTTACAGCAGTAACAGGCGGATATTGTGTTACATTGGCAACACAGTACGGCATAAAGTGTTGCACGTATATCACAAATAGCACCGAGGATCCGGTAGAGGTCATAGACCAAAAGATGGACGATATTCTCCAACTAAAGTGGGAATTTCGTCAAAAACACAATCTCACCCTTGCTGCTGTAGGTAATGAGCTGACTGGTTGGGTGTCATGGTTGAACCCGCGAAATTGGTTCTCCGGTTTAGGAGACTGGGCTCAAGGAGTCATAATGGATGTTGGAAAGTTTCTACTATGTATCTTGGGTGTCGTTATATCGATTGGATTGATATTTAGATGCGGGCAGGCTTTAATGAGGTGCAAACAAAGTACAAAAGTGATGAGCTTGAGGAGTGAGGAAACTGTAATTAACCTGGATTTGATTTATGACCCAATGATAGAAACCAGAATGTGATGAAAATGCGATTATACGGTCCGTTTCTTTCACCTGTTTTTCTGCTTTTCTCCAAGATACAAAGACCCCCTTGGACGAGGAAGTTGACGAGACGAGATGTATACAGACAACAGACAAGCACCAAAGAAGAAGATTTGACAACTTTAAATATGGACACTTGATGAACTTTGCCATGGATCCCCAGTTTCCCTAGTATTTTTAAACTCACGCTAGCCCAACATTTTTTGTAAATCTGATGGCACTGACAAAGCTTGTTGCTCATGCCTAAGGAGCAAAACAGCGCAAAGAAGACGACTCTCAACAGATACCGAACACAACTTCGACGACAGATGTACATTTCCCTGACATAGAATATCATTGCATTTTTCGTAAGTGTTCTTTATCTTCATCTCTACAACCCTCAGGTAACGACACACATAGACGATAGGGAATTCAGGCACAGATATCAGCAACCACATACCTCCCCCATTCATGTATCATCAACTAAAATGTGCATCCCCATTTTGTTACAACCACAGCCGAAATGAGCTCGGTAAAGTTTGACAGCCCATCCACAGACCTGTACCACAGGATAAGAAGGAATTCAAATGTATACTTCGCAATACCTCGAAGCTTGATTTACCACACGTACGGCACGATGATACATGACCCTCCAAACATGGACTCATACACACATGCTTCTGCTTTCTCACTAGGTCATACCCTCTTCACACCTTCTCCTCTCTCCTCCCCTACCCAACCATGGAAATCAATTAACCCCTGACTTACATTTTTCTCCTTAAATGTTTTGTGGCAGTTATTATTGACTGCCAAAGGGTGGACTGTCAAAGTCAGAAAAATGTCTCAATGCACGTTGCCATATTTGCACCGCACACTGGTCCGTGCTGCGCGTGCGTACACTCTCCCGTGGATGCGCATACCCGCAATAACGTGCACTCGCCGGCGCGGTATGCGTATTTACGGTAGAGTTTATGTAGTCGTAGCGTGCGACTCATTCGTTACAAATGTTCACAATTAATGTAGTTTATAGATCATGGTCCCTTTGATAGATTCTGAAAGTTTGGTTAAAATACAATGTCCCAGAGCTGAGGAATCCCTCTTTATATCGTACGAAGGGTCTGACAGGAATCATACAGCAGTGTTTGGTACCCATCGGAAGAGTATTTAATTAGCAATATTCCGGTGTTGGTTTGGAGCGTATTAATCGCTCGTGCGAATAGTTATGGACATAAGAAGTTTATGTCCATTTCTATTATTTACACATACTCAGGTATGCGGCGGGAAACCCAGTTTCCCACCCACCTGAGCTGTTGGAAATCGTCACAGCCCACCTGTATGAATCACCCTATGACCTTTTGTTATGATACAGGGCCGAATTCCTTCGGCCAATGGACAATGGGATTGTAGGACCAGGAGATTACATTGTGTGTGGGGCATAAATAGGCAGACCGACCACATCCAGCTCTCACTCTCTCATCAACGGTTATCTGCTGATAGCCGGGAGCTGGATATCGAGGCGCAGGCGATCTTACCCTTTGTGCGTAAGTTTCTCTCCGTAATCATTGTCTTTCTGTGAGCCAATTTCTCTCATCTCATCTCTCTCTCTCTCTCTCTCTCTCTCTCTCTCTGTTCTGTTCTCTCATATCTCCCCTAGACTAGGCTAGTATTGTATTGTATTTCTTTTAGGTCAGAGTAGTATTGTCCTTTTGTATTTATTGTTTAGTTCTGTGGTTAGGAAGTCTCTGTTATATTGTAGTGTATCATTTGTACTGTTATCCCCTTTTACAAGTATATAAGATATAATACAGTTAATAGGCCTTGGAACCTAAACCAGTATCTGTGTATTTTCTATAGTGATAAGTGTTCACTTGAGCGTCGGTGACGCTCAAGCAGCTTTGTAGTTAGTCAGGTTACACAAGGTTGCACTCACACCCTGTACTCACATTAAGGTATTCAGTGTATTTCATTGGTATAAGGTTTTATCATAAAGATATAGTGTTGTGAGCGTCTGCATCGCTGGTGACCTCCTCGTGGTCTCGAGCGTAAGCTACGCCATAGCGAATCATTCCCCTAGACATAACCAATAACGTGTCCTGTGATCCCTGGGCCGTGAGCGAACGTGACGCCTGAGCGTCTCGCCTACGGCTGAGCGATCGTTACGCAACTAGCGTACCATTACGGTACTTCTTAAGTAAACAGCGTACAGTGTTCTTAGCTTCATAAAGGGTTGTTTATACGACAAAGGAATTTAGCATTGTCACTTGTAATCTGTGCAAAGACTTCCTGATGAAGTCCCCACTCTCCCGGATGTAGGTCGTGTCTGCTGAGGATGTCTGCTTCCCAGTTGTCCAATCCCGGAATGAACACTGCTGACAGTGCGCTTGCGTGATTCTCCACCCAGCGAAGAATTCTGGTGGCTTGTGCCATCGCCACTCTGCTTCTTGTGCCGCCTTGGCGGTTTACATGAGCCACTGCGGTGACGTTGTCTGACTGGATCAGAACCGGTTGGTCGCAAAGTAAGGTCTCCGCTTGACGTAGGGCATTGTATATGGCCCTTAGATCCAGGATGTTGATGTGAAGACAAGTCTCTTGACTTGACCAAAGACCTTGGAAATTTCTTCCCTGTGTGACTGCTCCGCAACCTTGGAGGCTTGCGTCTGTGGTCACCAGGATCCAGCCCTGAATGCTGAATCTGCGTCCCTCGAGAAGGTGAGCACTCTGCAGCCACCACAGGAGTGATACCCTGACCCTGGGGACAGGGTGATCAACCAATGCATCTGTAAATGTGACCCGGACCACTTGTCCAGTAGGTCCCATTGGAAAGTCCTCGCATGGAACCTGCCGAATGGAATGGCCTTGTATGATGCCACCATCTTTCCCAGGACTCGAGTGCAGTGATGCACTGACACCTGTTTTGGTTTCAATAGGTTCCTGACAAGAGTCATGAGTTCCTGGGCCTTTTCTATCAGGAGATAAACCCTCTTCTGGTCTGTGTCGAGAATCATGCCCAAGAAAGACAGACGAGTAGTAGGAATCAACTACGACTTCGGGATATTGAGAATCCAGCCGTGTTGCTGTAACACTTTCAGTGAAAGTGATACGCTGTTCAGCAACTGCTCTCTTGATCTCGCTTTTATGAGATCGCCCAAGTACGGGATAATTGTGACACCTTGCTTGCACAGGAGCACCATCATTTCCGCCATTGCCTTGGTGAAAATTCTCAGGGCCATGGAGAGACCAAACAGCAACGTCTGAAATTGGCAATGACAGTCCTGTACCGCAAATCTGAGTTACGCCTGATGAGGTGGATAAATGGGGACATGAAGGTATGCATCCTGTACACAAATGCGGACAACAGGTGTCAAGCCGTGTGTTGCCTTTGTCAAGCTGTAATAAGTAGGGATAAGGACGTTAACCACCTCGGAACATCCTCCCTTATACGTCACCTGCAGCGCATTCATCATAAGTCAGTGACAAGTTCAAAAACTTTGGATGACAGCGGAAGCAGTCCACTAACCACTAAATCCCTTCCTCTTGTAACCAAGCTCCTGCAAACCACACCACCAACTCCCTCAGTGTCAATTTCCTCCTTAGACAGGAGAGCCAATAGTCCTGCAGGCCATGTCACTGGCAAGTCTGACGAGTCCTCTCCTGCCTGGGATTCCTCCGATGCATCCTTGAGTGTAACGCCTACTGCTGCTGGCGCTGCTGTTGTTGCTGCTGGGAGTCGATCGTCATCCCAGAGGGGAAGTCGGAAGACCACTTGTACTTCTTCCAGTAAGCAATTGACTGTCCAACAGTCCTTTGCGAGGAAGATGAAATATCACAGCAGTCATCCTGCTGCAAAGCGGATAACTCAGGTCTGGGTGGTGAGAAACGTGGTTCCGGTATCCATCGTTAATTTAGAGGCAACTAGAGACTTGATTGAGGTACTGTGTCCCCGGTACCAAATACCCTCTAGGTTCCATTTCTCTAGGCAGGCGATACCGAAAATGTACACAGACCTCAGAAAAAGAGTCACCAGTGTCCTAAAAAATGCAGTTGTACCCAATGTCCACTTGTCTGTGGTTAAGTGGAGCAGGGCAGACTCAGGACTATATGACTGTGACAGCCCACTGGGTAGATGTATTGCCTCCCGCAGCAAGAACAGCAGCGGCGGCACCAGTAGCAGCATCTCGCAATTGCCAACTCGTTCCTAGGCAGGCTACGCTTTGTATCACCGCTTTCCATAAGAGGCACACAGCTGACAACCTCTTACGGAAACTGAGGAACATCATCGCAGAATGGCTTACCCCAATTGAACTCTCCTGGGGATTTGTGACATCGGACAACGCCACCAATATTGTGCGTGCATTACATCTGGGCAAATTCCAGCACGTCCCATGTTTTGCACATACATTGAACTTGGTGGTGCAGAATTATTTAAAAAACGACAGGGGCGTGCAAGAGATGCTGTCGGTGGCCCGAAGAATTGCGGGCCACTTTCTGCCTTCAGCCACCGCATGCCGAAGACTGGAGCACCACCAAACATTCCTGAACCTGCCCTGCCATCATCTGAAGCAAGAGGTGGTAACGAGGTGGAATTCAACCCTCTATATGCTTCAGAGGATGGAGGAGCAGCAAAAGGCCATTCAAGCCTATACATCTGCCCACGATATAGGCAAAGGAGGGGGAATGCACCTGACTCAAGCGCAGTGGAGAATGATTTCAACGTTGTGCAAGGTTCTGCAACCCTTTGAACTTTCCACACGTGAAGTCAGTTCAGACACTGCCAGCCTGAGTCAGGTCATTCCCCTCATCAGGCTTTTGCAGAAGAAGCTGGAGACATTGAAGGAGGAGCTAAAACAGAGCGATTCAACCAGGCATGTGGGACTTGTGGATGGAGCCCTTAATTTGCTTAACCAGGATTCAATCTGTTGAAATCAGAGCACTACATTTTGGCCGCCGTGCTCGATCCTAGATTTAAAACCTACATTGTATCTCTCTTTCCGGCAGACACAAGTCTGCAGAGGTTCAAAGACCTGCTGGTGAGAAAATTGTCAAGTCAAGCGGAACGTGACCCGTCAACAGCTCCTCCTTCACATTCTCCCGCAACTGGGGGTGCGAGGAAAAGGCTAAGAATTCCGAGCCCACCCGCTGGCGGTGATGCAGGGCAGTCTGGAGTGAGTGCTGACATCTGGTCCAGACTGAAGGACCTGGCAACGATTACTGACATGTCGTCTACTGTCACTGCATATGATTCTGTCACCTTTGAAAGAATGGTGGAGAAAAAGAGGCAATTTGGAGGCCCTTGCACAAACTGGCTTTATTCTACCTAAGTTGCCCTCCCTCCAGTGTGTACTCCGAAAGAGTGTTTAGTGCGGCCGCTCACCTTGTCAGCAATCGGCGTACAAGGTTACTTCCAGAAAATGTGGAGAAGATGATGATCATCAAAATTAATTATAATCAATTCCTCCGTGGAGACATTCACCAGCAATTGCCTCCAGAAAGTACACAGGGATCTGAGATGGTGGATTCCAGTGGGGACGAATTAATAATCTGTGAGGAGGGGGATGTACACAGTGAAAGGGGTGAGGAATCGGAGGATGATGAGGTGGACATCTTGCCTCTGTAGAGCCAGTTTGTGCAAGGAGAGATTGATTGATTCTTTTTTGGTGGGGGCCCAAACCAACCAGTCATTTCAGTCAGTCGTGTGGCAGACCCTGTCGCTGAAATGATGGGTTCGTCAATGTTTTTCTTTTCAATCTAAGCCCCTGCAGTTTTCTGTAAGCATCTGCTTCGCTATGATGATCAACAAGTCACAAGGGAAAACACTCAGGGCTGGAGGCGTAGATCTTAGGACCAGCTGCTACAAGCATGGCAGAGGTGTCACTATCACTGGTGACACCCAGAGAGGCGGCGAGGGAGATTGTAATGCAGTGCGCGCAGATAAGCAGCGCAATGGTAAAAAGGAGGCATGGTCTCATAGGTAGGGGCGTGGCCTGAATCACCATTTTGTTGCTGCGGGTATCCCGGGGGTTGGGGGCTGTACCCGGGGACTAGTGTGTGAGTGGTGCTGGCTCCTGCACAGTGACAGAAACTGGGTGTTGCACGTAATGTCACAGTGAAACACCCATATTCTGTCACTGAAGAAGAGCCGGCACTTTGGTGTCACCCCACTTGGCGGGTGACACTCGGGTGTGTGCCGCAACCCCGTTGTGATGCCACTGACCCATGGGAAGCTTTACGTGGCTTACCCATGTGTTAGTAGCCCCAAGCATCTTTTGTGTTAGTCCCTGAAGAAAAACTTCAAATATTGTTTACAATTTTGTAATCAATGGCCTAATTCAGTAAGGATTGCAAATTCTGCTAAGTAACAGAATTTGCAATCCTTTGGTTCGCATGCTGGGGCCACCCATCACAGGGCATGGCCACCCAGCATGCCGCCTCCCTTCTTGACCACGCAGAAATTGCAGTCTCAGTGCAGTTCAGCGTGATCATAAAAAATGGGTTAGCCTCCTGTTGGTGCAGACTGTACGTGTGCGCAGGAAGCCGCCACCATTTTTGTGATCGCAACGGCTGCATGTGATGTCATGCAGCCGCTCTGCCCACGCCTCCTGTTTCTCCGTTGAAGCCCTGCCCCCGCACCGCTCCATCTCCGACTTTGAAATGGAGTGTTGCTGACCCCCCCCCCCCCCCCCGCACCGATTGACAGTCACAGAAAATGCAGGCGCATGCGTATGCTCTTAGCAATTTTTGCAGTTGGATTGCTTATTGTGAATCAGGCTCTATTACCTATCACAATGCACTGCAGGTAGTACAAAATGGGGTTAATATAGGAGAAAACCCCCCAGAGCTGTGCTCCTTAACTGTCCCTGGTGGCTAGTGGAGCGGCTGCCCAGTAATCAGTGTCCACGCCAGTGCGCACACGGCCCGCCCCCTACAGCCATGCTGGATCACGGTATAGTGTGGGCACAGAAGCCCCTTACCTCCCTTTCATCAGCGGCCTCGTGATCCCGGAGGGCGGTGTGTGTGTGACTGACCTTAGGAAGAAACCGGAGCCTCCGCTGCAGTGACCCAGCAACCAGGGCACGGGAGTATACTGCGCCGCTGGGAGTGATGGAGCTGCAGTAAAGATGTCTATTAGACCTAGCCTGCTGCAGCCCTTGTACATTCTTATAAAAAAAGTTCTTCTTTTCTTGTCAAAATTAATAGCTAAGTATAGGCTGCCTGAGGCAGCCCCCTGTTAAGTGTCCTGCTACTGAAGGCACCAACTACAAACTGAGCTCCCTGTTCATGGAAGCGAGGTTATAGAGCAGGGGGCGCTGAGCATCTTGGGAACAGTCAAAAGCTTTGAGCCTGTTGGTGCCTCAGATCAAGATCCTACTCTACACCACAATGTGAATCCTTGTGGAGTACAGTGTACCCCACAGAAGAAATGAATGTGTCACACCCATTGGCAGCAACATTAGAATAGCTGCTGATGGGCACAATTGAGAAAGGAAGGGGGAAAAACATTTGAATCCAGCACATATATGTAATTTGAATATGTAATTTGTACCTTCCTACTTTAAAATGTAATGGATGAACCTCACCCTGTGAGAACAATCTTCATGATCAAGAGATCTCATATGCAAGATAAGTATGTGTTGGCAGAGGCGCTCACTGGGCAGAGATGCTGATCGCATCTCTGGCATGTGCCGGTGCACTGCGGCACCAGCACACACACACACACACTTCAGACCTGATCTCCTGTTGTGTGAATATGCACAGCAGAGATCAGGTCTGAATTAGGCCCTATATACAGCTGTCAGTAAGGCAGGGATCTGCTGCTGCCAGTGAGGCAGGGATGTGCTGCTGTCAGTGAAGCAGTGATCTGCTGCTGCCAGTGAGGCAGGGATCTGCTGCTGCCAGTGAGGCAGGGATGTGCTGCTATAAGTGAGGCAGGTATGTGCTGCTGTCAATGAGGCAGGGATGTGCTGCTGTCAGTGAAGCAGGGATGTGCTGCTGTCAGCGAGGCAGTGATCTGCTGCCCACTATCTCCCTATCACCCCTGCCTGAGTCACACACTTTCCCTGTCACCCCTGCCCCAGTTACCCACTATCTCCCAGTCACCGCTGCCTCAGTTAACCACTATACCTGCGACCCCTGCCTCAGTCACCCACTATACCAGTCACCCCTGCTTTAGTCACCCACTATCTCTGTCACCCCTGCCTCAGTCAACCACTATCTCCATATCACCCCTACCTCAGTCACCCACTATCCCTGTCACCTCTGCCTCAGTCACCCACTGTCACCCTATCACCCCTGCCCCAGTCACCCACTATCCCTGTCACCCCTGCCTCAGTCTCCTACTGTCCCTGTCACCCCTGCCACAGTCATCCACTATATCCCTATCACCCCTGCCTTAGTCACTGACTATCTCCCAGTCACCCCGGCCTCAGTCACCCACTATCTCCCAGTCATACATGCTTCAGTCACCCACTATCTCCCAGTCATCCCTGCCTCAGTCACCTACTGACACCAGTGCAGACATTTCTGCTGCGGCCTCTCCACTCTCCAGCGTGAACGTACTGACGACTGAGGAAATCCGCTTCCCAGTTGAGGACTCCGGGAATGAACACTGCCGATATTGCTGGCAGATGACGTTCTACCCAACTGAGGATTTTTGATACTTCCAGCTTTGCCATGCAATTTCGAGTGCCGCCTTGATGATTTGTGTACACTACCGTGGTGTCGTTGTCCGATTGTACTTGAACAGGCCTGTTCTGTACTAGAGGCAGGGCCAGTGTCAATGAATTGAACACTGCCCGCAATTCCAGAATGTTTATCGGGAGGAGAGATTCCTCCCTGGTCCACCGATGGTGAAGGGTCGTCATCACGGCCATGACCTTGGTGAATTTCCGAGGTGCCGTGGCCAAACCAGAAGGCAGGACCTGAAATCCAAAAACTAACCAGGCACAACACTGCTTAGCTTCCAACATCAGATGAGATTGGACATATCCAGTGTGATGCGGCTGTAGATGATTTTTGCTGTTTCTAACTTCTTCTTCTAACTACTGGTACATCAATGAATAAGTTTCAAAATATAATGCATCAAGAGAACGGTGTTGGTAGTATAAAACTACCTACAGCACCTGGTATTCCCAGGTGGTCTCACATCCAAGAACAAACCAGGCCTAAAATCAGGTGATATTGGGCATATACAGTGTGGTGTGGCTGTAGATGAGCTTGTGGTTTCTGTTAGAGTTCTTCTACTTCTAACTACTCGTACATAAATGAGTAAGCAGCCGATTTATTAAACCTGGTGAAATGATCATTTGCATGGTGATAAAGTACCAGCCAATCAGCTCCTAATTGCCATGTCACAGGCTGGGTTTGAAAAATGACAGTTAGGAGCTGACTGGCTGGTACTTTATCACCTTGCACTTTATCAGTTCACCAGGCTTAATAGATCTGCCCCAATGTTTCAAAATGGAATGCATCAAGAGAACGGTGTTAGTATTGTAAAAATACACACAGCTCCTGGTATTTCCTTGTGGTCTCCCATCCAAGTACTAAAACCAGGACCAACACTGCTCAGCTTCCATGATCAGGAGAGATTGGGCAAATCCAGTGTGCTGTGGCTGTAGATGAGCTGGTGGTTTCTGTTACAGCTCTTCTACTTCTAACTTCTGGTACATAAAAGAATACATGTAAAAATTAAATGTACCAAGAAAATGGTGTTGGTAGTTTAAAAACACCTAAAGAATCTGATACTACCAAGCAGTCTCCCATCCATGTATTAACAAAGTCCAATACTGCTTTGCTTCAAAAATCAAATGAGATTGGGCATATCCAGTGTGGTGTGGCTTTAGATAAGCTTTGTGGTTTCTGTTAGAGCTCTTCTACTTCTAACTACTGGTACATTAATGATTATGTATAAGGTTGTAGTTTATCCAATATGCCTTTACTACCTTACCTTTCAACCCCCCCTCCCTCCCCTCTTCTCCTTATAGCTTACTTAGTTCTCTCCTCCTCGTGTGTGCGTTATTTGTTTTCTCATACGTCCTAGAGGATGCTGGGGTCACATTAAGAACCATGGGGTATAGACGGGATCCGCAGGAGACATGGGCACTTTAAGACTTTCAAAGGGTGTGAACTGTCTCCTCCCTCTATGCCCCTCCTCCAGACTCCAGTTTTAGTATTGTGCGCAGTGATACTGGATGCACTACAGGGGAGCTCTACTGAGTTTCTCTGAAAAGACTTGTTAGTTTTTTTTATTTTCAGGGAGGCTGCTGGCAACAGTCTCCCTGCTTCGTGGGACTTAGGGGAGAGAAGTATGACCAACTTCTAGTGAGTTCAATGGCTCTGCTTCAGGCTGACAGGACACCATTAGCTCCTGAGGGTGCTGATCGCTGGGTACGCCTAGATGCACACTCCCGCAGCCTGCCGTCACCCCCTTACAGAGCCAGAAGACAGGTGAGTAGCAGAAGAACAGAAGACTTCTTCTTCAGTGACGGCATTCTGAGGTACCGAGCAGCGAGCGGAACGCTGCGCGCCATGCTCACACACAAACACAGGCACTGCAGGGTGCAGGGCACGGGGGGGTGGGGGGCACCCTGGGCAGCATAAATTCCTCACAAAAGGCTGGAAAAAGTGGACATTAGTGCCTGGGCACTGTCCTTACCCCGCTAGCGTAATTAATTATTTCTGAGCGGGACAGATATGCGCCATTACAGCGGCGGGGCTTCTTCCTCACCTCACCAGAACATCTTTAGAGCATTACAAGTCTATCACTATAGAGTTTATTATTTCCCAGACTGTGTACTTTTGGCGCTGGATTGTGAGCTGAAAAATCCTCTGTGTCCCTCTGACAGATTTACTGACGGTCTGTCCCCCATAAGCCGGTGTGTCTGTGGGTACTTGGTATATGTGTGTCAACATGTCGGTGGCTGAATGTTTTTCCCAAGAGGAAACTATATTAGGAATGCAGACATATGATGGTGGCCCTGTTGGCACCACCAATAACTGACTGGGTAAATGTTTCAGTAATATCAGAGTAAGGTTGGATAAATCTGTGTCCCAGACACAGATGTAGAGAATAGATGTGATATTCATGGCTATGTTTCTTTTCCCTCAGGCCCCGCTGGGTCGCAAAAATGTTATTTTGCCCAGTTACTACACACTGATACTGACACGGATACTGATACTTATGTCGACCATAATGTTTCCTGATTAGATCCAATATTGGCAAGGAGCATTCAGTACATGATTGTGGATATTAAGGACATATTAAAATCACTGAAGACCCTGCTGTTCCTGACAAAGGGGTCTATATGTATGTATATATAGATATATAATGAAAGCTGGGCCAGCTCGACAAGATGGTTTCAAATCCCCAAAAGGATTCTGGTTGTTTATTCATTTCCCGCCGCGGACAGAATAAAGTGGGAGTCACCCCCTGTTCTGCACGGGGCCCTGTCACAAATCCAGCGGATCGTATGCAGGAAGCTACATTATTTCTAGTTATGTAACCACGGGTACATTACTTAGACATGCCATTACATGTGCATGGGTGAGT
This sequence comes from Pseudophryne corroboree, assembly GCF_028390025.1. Lineage (NCBI taxonomy): Eukaryota > Metazoa > Chordata > Amphibia > Anura > Myobatrachidae > Pseudophryne > Pseudophryne corroboree. Next base: position 248,171 of record NW_026970377.1, read on the forward strand.
AGTAGTATTCAAGAATTGGTCGAATACCTTGTCATCCGATATAGATACCCTGGAGAGATGGGATACTCCTTACGTTGTATCATATCAAGGACACTGCAGCATACTTACGTGAGACTGCAAGGGATATAGGACTCTTGAGTTCACGGGCCAATTTCATGGCAGTGTCGGATAGGAGGGCATTGTGGATTCACCAAGAGAATGCTGATGCTGACTCCAAGAAGAAAGGGAGTCTCTTCCCTATGAAGGTGAAGCCTTGTTTGGTGACTGCCTAGTTAATTTGATCTCGGCAGCTCCCGCAGGTAAGTCAACCTTCTTGCCCTATGTTCCCTCCCAACGGATGAAGACGCATCATTATCTGATGCAGTCATTTCGGCCCAATAGATATGCAAGAAGTTAAGATTCCCCTTTCTTTGCAGGTAGAGGAAGGAGAAGAGAGAAGAGGTCTGCATCCTCTTCAAGATCGCAGGAGCAGAGATCATCCTCTGCTTCTGCCAAATCCACTGCATGACGCTGGGGCTCTCTTGCAGGAGCCCGCACCAGTGGGGGCACGTCTAAAACTCTTCAGTCAGTTCTGGATTCATTCGGACATGGACTTGTGTGTTTTACAAATAGTGTCCCAAGGGTACAAACTGGGGTTTCAAGATGTTCCCCCTCACCGATTGTTCAAACATTAAGTTACTGTGCTATTCCTGGGTTATATAGCGCTGGGGTATGTGCTGGCATACTCTCTCTCTGTCTCTCCAAAGGGCCTTGTGGGGGAAATGTCTTCAGTAAAAGTATTCCCTGTGTGTGTGGTGTGTCGGTACACGTGTGTCGACATGTCTGAGGAAGAAGGCTATATTAGAGAGGAGCGGGAGCAAATGAATGTGGTGTCTCCGCTGACACCTGATTGGATGGATATGTGGAATGTTTTAAATGCTAGTGTAAACTCATTGCACAAAAGATTAGACAAGGCAGAAGCTTTGGGACAGTCAGGGTCTCAACCAATGCCTAATCCTATGTCGCAGGGACTGTCAGGGTCTCATAAGCGCCCACTATCCAGATTGTTGACACAGATACCGACACGGATTCTGACTCCAGTGTCGATTACGATGATGCAAAGTTACAGCCAAAATTGGCAAAATACATTTGATATATGATTATGGCAATAAAAGATGTTTTGCACATCACAGAGGAGCCCCCTATCCCTGACAAGAGGGTACATATGTACAAGGGAAAGAAGCCTGAGGTAACCTTTCCCCCCTCACACGAGCTGAACGAGTTATGTGAAAAAGCTTGGGAATCTCCTGCAGATTTCCAAAAGGATTCCCCTTTCCCATCAACGGATAGGTTACGATGGGAGTCCTCCCCTTGGGTGGACAAAGCATTAACACGCTTATCCAAGAAGGTAGCCCTCCCATCCCAGGATACGGCTACCCTCAAAGAGTCTGCTGACCGCAAACAGGAGATTACCCTGAAGTCCATTTATACACATTCAGGTACCTTACTCAGACCGGCAATAGCGTCGGCCTGGGTGTGTAGTGCTGTAGCGGCATGGACGGATACCCTAGATAAGGCTACTATTTTATTGCCCCTGGGGCATATAAGAGATGCTGTCCTATATATGTGTGTATGCAAACTACAGGTGGTGCTGCAGGGCTCACACCCTTTTACTTGTCTTGTAGAGCAACTCTGGAGCTGTTACTGGGTCCAGCTGCTGCAAGAAATCAGCTTGAATGCTTCAGGGGCTTGGGCATGGCCAACATGAGCCCCACACTGATGGGGGTGTATAAAGCGATCTAGGGGTCATCCAAGCGCAACCCCACAAAGGCCGCCATGCCCTGCGTGACCATTTTCTCTTTTCATATGCAGACGAGGGTTGCAGCCAACTATGCCCATTGCTTGGATGACATCACCGTATGCAAATCCGTCTGCTGCAGACCTTTCCCCAGGAATGCTTGTACTAGTTGTTGCATATGGTTTGATGTTTGAGGGTGCTTCAGTATTAGGCAGCCTTCCGCCCTCTCATGTTCATCTGAAAATATGTGGTCTCCCTGCAGTTCCCTTGTGCTTCCTCAGTTGAATCTCCTTAACTTGACGGGTGTGTGCCCGAGCAGCCGCCCTCCACAGCCCTATCCCAGCACATGCTTTTCTTGCGTATGAGATCTCTTGATCATGAAGATAGTTCTCACAGGGTGAGGTTCATCCATTACATTTTAAAGTAGGAAGGTACAAATTACATATTCAAATTACATATATGTGCTGGATTCAAATGTTTTCCCCCCTTCCTTTCTCAATTGTGCCCATCAGCAGCTATTCTAATGTTGCTGCCAATGGGTGTGACACATTCATTTCTTCTGTGGGGTACACTGGACTCCACAAGGATTCACATTGGGGTGTAGAGTAGGATCTTGATCTGAGGCACCAACAGGCTCAAAGCTTTTGACTGTTCCCAAGATGCTCAGCGCCCCCTCCTCTATAACCTCGCTTCCATGAACAGGGAGCTCAGTTTGTAGTTGGTGCCTTCAGTAGCAGGCCACTTAAGAGGGGGCTGCCTCAGGCAGCCTATTCTTAGCTATTAATTTTGACAAGAAAAGAAGAACTTTTTTTTATAAGAATCTACAAGGGCTGCAGCAGGCTAGGTCTAATAGACATCTTTACTGCAGCTCCATCACTCCCAGCGGCGCAGTATACTCCCGCGCCCTGGTTGCTGGGTCACTGCAGCGGAGGCTCCGGTTTCTTCCTAAGGTCAGTCACACACACACCGCCCTCCGGGATCACGAGGCCGCTGATGAAAGGGAGGTAAGGGACTTCTGTGCCCACACTATACCGTGATCCAGCGTGGCTGTAGGGGGCGGGCCATGTGCGCACTGGCGTGGATACTGATTACTGGGCAGCCGCTCCACTAGCCACCAGGGACAGTTAAGGAGCACAGCTCTGGGGGGTTTTCTCTTATATTAACCCCATTTTGTACTACCCGCAGTGCATTGTGATAGGTAATAGAGCCTGATTCAGGTTGGATTGCAATCGCAATAAGCAGTCCAACTGCAAAAATTGCTAAGAGCATATGCATGCGCCTGCATTTTCTGCGGCACCCCGCAGTTAATGCGATCGCCTCTGACTGTCAATCGGTGCTGGGGGGGGGGGGGGGTCAGCAACACTCCATTTCCAAGTCGGAGATGGAGCGGTGCGTGGGCAGGGCTTCAAAATGGGGTCGGCAACGGAGAAACAGGAGGCGTGGTCAGAGCGGTTGCATGACATCACATGCAGCAGCTGCGATCACAAAAATGGTGGCGGCTTCCTGCGCACACATACAGTCTGCACCAACAGGAGGCTAACCCATTTTTTATGATCACGCTGAACTGCACTGCGACTGCAATTTCAGCGTGGTCAAGAAGGGAGGCGGCATGCTGGGTGGCCCCAGCATGCGAACCAAAGGATTGCAAATTCTGTTACTTAGCAGAATTTGCAATCCTTACTGAATTAGGCCCATTGATTACAAAATTTATTTGTAAATATTTGAAGTTTTTCTTCAGGGACTAACACAAAAGATGCTTGGGGCTACTAACACATGGGTAAGCCACGTAAAGCTTCCCATGGGTCAGTGGCATCACAACGGGGTTGCGGCCCACACCCGAGTGTCACCCGCCAAGGGGGGTGACACCAAAGTGCCGGCTCCTCTTCAGTGACAGAATATGGGTGTTTCACTGTGACATTACGTGCAACACCCAGTTTCTGTCACTGTGCAGGAGCCAGCACCACTCACACACTAGTCCCCGGGTGCAGCACTCAACCCCCGGGATACCCGGAGCAACAAAATGGAGATTCAGGCCAACAGGCCACACCCCTACCTATGAGACCATGCCTCCATTTTACCATTGCGCTGCTTATCTGCGCGCACTGCATTACAATCTCCCTCGCTGCCTCTCTGGGTGTCACCAATGATAGTGACACCTTTGCCATGCTTGTAGCAGCTGGTCCTAAGATCTACGCCTCCAGCCCTGAGTGTTTGCCCTTGTGACTTGTTGATCATCATAGCGAAGCAGATTCTTACAGAAAACTGCAGGGGCTTAGATTGAAAAGAAAAACATTGACGAACCCATCATTTCAGCAACAGGGTCTGCCACACGGCTGACTGAAATGACTGGTTGGTTTGGACCCCCACCAAAAAAGAAGCAATCAATCTCTCCTTGCACAAACTGGCTCTACAGAGGCAAGATGTCCACCTCATCATCCTCCGATTCCTCACCCCTTTCACTGTGTACATCGCCCTCCTCACAGATTATTAATTCGTCCCCACTGGAATCCACCATCTCAGATCCCTGTGTACTTTCTGGAGGCAATTGCTGGTGAATGTCTCCACGGAGGAATTGATTATAATTCATTTTGATGATCATCATCTTCTCCACATTTTCTGGAAGTAACCTCGTACGCCGATTGCTGACAAGGTGAGCGGCTGCACTAAACACTCTTTTGGAGTACACACTGGAGGGAGGGCAACTTAGGTAGAATAAAGCCAGTTTGTGCAAGGGCCTCCAAATTGCCTCTTTTTCCTGCCAGTATACATACGGACTGTCTGACGTGCCTACCTGGATGCGGTCACTCATATAATCCTCCACCATTCTTTCAAAGGTGACAGAATCATATGCAGTGACAGTAGACGACATGTCAGTAATCGTTGCCAGGTCCTTCAGTCCGGACCAGATGTCAGCACTCACTCCAGACTGCCCTGCATCACCGCCAGCGGGTGGGCTCGGAATTATTAGCCTTTTCCTCGCACCCCCAGTTGCGGGAGAATGTGAAGGAGGAGCTGTTGACGGGTCACGTTCCGCTTGACTTGACAATTTTCTCACCAGCAGGTCTTTGAACCTCTGCAGACTTGTGTCTGCAGGAAAGAGAGATACAATGTAGGTTTTAAATCTAGGATCGAGCACGGTGGCCAAAATTTATTGCTCTGATTTCAACAGATTGAATCCTGGTTAAGCGAATTAAGGGCTCCATCCACAAGTCCCACATGCCTAGCGGAATCGCTCTGTTTTAGCTCCTCCTTCAATGTCTCCAGCTTCTTCTGCAAAAGCCTGATGAGGGGAATGACCTGACTCAGGCTGGCAGTGTCTGAACTGACTTCACGTGTGGCAAGTTCAAAGGATTGCAGAACCTTGCACAACGTTGAAATCATTCTCCACTGCGCTTGAGTCAGGTGCATTCCCCCTCCTTTGCCTATATCGTGGGTAGATGTATAGGCTTGAATGGCCTTTTGCTGCTCCTCCATCTTCTGAAGCATATAGAGGGTTGAATTCCACCTCGTTACCACCTCTTGCTTCAGAGGATGGCAGGGCAGGTTCAGGAATGTTTGGTGGTGCTCCAGTCTTCGGCACGCGGTGGCTGAATGCAGAAAGTGGCCCGCAATTCTTCGGGCCACCGACAGCATCTCTTGCATGCCCCTGTCGTTTTTTAAATAATTCTGCACCACCAAATTCAATGTATGTGCAAAACATGGGACGTGCTGGAATTTGCCCAGATGTAATGCACGCACAATATTGGTGGCGTTGTCCGATGTCACAAATCCCCAGGAGAGTCAAATTGGGGTAAGCCATTCTGCGATGATGTTCCTCAGTTTCCGTAAGAGGTTGTCAGCTGTGTGCCTCTTATGGAAAGCGGTGATACAAAGCGTAGCCTGCCTAGGAACGAGTTGGCATTTGCGAGATGCTGCTACTGGTGCCGCCGCTGCTGTTCTTGCTGCGGGAGGCAATACATCTACCCAGTGGGCTGTCACAGTCATATAGTCCTGAGTCTGCCCTGCTCCACTTAACCACGGACATGTGGACTAGTGGACATTGGGTACAACTGCATTTTTTAGGACACTGGTGACTCTTTTTCTGAGGTCTGTGTACATTTTCGGTATCGCCTGCCTAGAGAAATGGAACCTAGATGGCATTTGGTACCGGGGACACAGTACCTCAATGAAGTCTCTAGTTGCCTCTGAATTAACGATGGATACCGGAACCACGTTTCTCACCACACAGGCTGACAAGACCTGAGTTATCCGCTTTGCAGCAGGATGACTGCTGTGATATTTCATCTTCCTCGCAAAGGACTGTTGGACAGTCAATTGCCTACTGGAAGTAGTACAAGTGGTCTTCCCACTTCCCCTCTGGGATGACGATCGACTCCCAGCAGCAACAACAGCAGCGCCAGCAGCAGTAGGCGTTACACTCAAGGATGCATCGGAGGAATCCCAGGCAGGAGAGGACTCGTCAGACTTGCCAGTGACATGGCCTGCAGGACTATTGGCTCTCCTGTCTAAGGAGGAAATTGACACTGAGGGAGTTGGTGGTGTGGTTTGCAGGAGCTTGGTTACAAGAGGAAGGGATTTAGTGGTCAGTGGACTGCTTCCGCTGTCGTCCAAAGTTTTTGAACTTGTCACTGACTTATGATTAATGCGCTGCAGGTGACGTATAAGGGAGGATGTTCTGAGGTGGTTAACGTCCTTACCCCTACTTATTACAGCTTGACAAAGGCAACACACGGCTTGACACCTGTTGTCCGCATTTGTGTACAGGATGCATACCTTCATGTCCAAATTTATCCATCTCATCAGTCGTACCTCAGATTTGCGGTACAGGACTGTCATTGCAAATTTCAGACGTTGCTGTTTGGTCTCTCCACGGCCCAGAGAATTTTCACCAAGGTAATGGTGGAAATGATGGTTTTCCTGCGCAAGCAAGGTGTCACAATTATCCCGTACTTGAGCGATCTCATAAAAGCGAGATCAAGAGAGCAGTTGCTGAACAGCGTATCACTTTCACTGAAAGTGTTACAGCAACACGGCTGGATTTTCAATATCCCAAAGTCGCAGTTGGTTCCTACGACTCGTCTGTCTTTCTTGGGCATGATTCTGGACACAGACCAGAAGAGGGTTTATCTCCCGATAGAAAAGGCCCAGGAACTCATGACTCTTGTCAGGAACCTATTGAAACCAAAACTTGTGTCAGTGCATCACTGCACTCGAGTCCTGGGAAAGATGGTGGCATCATACAAAGCCATTCCATTCGGCAGGTTCCATGCGAATACATTCCAATGGGACCTACTGGACAAGTGGTCTGGGTCACATTTACAGATGCATTGGTTGATCACCCTGTCCCCCAGGGTCAGGGTATCACTCCTGTGGTGGCTGCAGAGTGCTCACCTTCTCGAGTGACGCAGATTCGGCATTCAGGACTGGATCCTGGTGACCACAGATGCAAGCCTCCAAGGTTGGGGAGCAGTCACACAGGGAAGAAATTTCCAAGGTCTTTGGTCAAGTCAAGAGACTTGTCTTCACATCAACATCCTGAAACTAGGGGCCATATACAATGCCCTACGTCAAGCGGAGACCTTACTTTGCGACCAACCGGTTCTGATCCAGTCAGACAACGTCACCGCAGTGGCTCATGTAAACCGCCAAGGCAGCACAAGGAGCAGAGTGGCGATGGCACAAGCTACCTTTGCATTTTTCTCCCAAACGAAGGACACTAGAATGAAAATTTTAAAGCCTCCTGTTAGTGCTTCATCTACACGGTATAGCCCTGAATTTTCCAATGCGTAGCTCTTTGCAAAAGAGAGATATTGGCAAGGAAAAGCTGTCTTGTACCTTTGCATTTTTCTCCCAAACGAAGGACACTAGAAAGAAAATTTTAAAGCCTCCTGTTAGGCCATCATCTACACGGCATAGCCCTGAATTTTCCAATGCGTAGCTCTTTGCAAAAGAGAGATATTGGCAAGGAAAAGCTGTCTTGTACCTTTGCATTTTTCTCCCAAACGAAGGACACTAGAAAGAAAATTTTAAAGCCTCCTGTTAGGCCATCATCTACACGGCATAGCCCTGAATTTTCCAATGTGCAGCTCTTTGCAAAAGAGAGATATTGGCAAGGAAAAGCTGTCTTGTACCTTTGCATTTTTCTCCCAAACGAAGGAAACTAGAATGAAAATTTTAAAGCCTCCTGTTAGTGCTTCATCTACACGGTATAGCCCTGAATTTTCCAATGCGTAGCTCTTTGCAAAAGAGAGATATTGGCAAGTAAAAGCTGTCTTTCAACTCTTCCACAACTGAAAAACAGATAGTGTTCCCAAGCCTTCCATCCTGTAATATCTTCAGTCTCTCGTCAATGAAGAAAACAATCCCTCCAGCAGACTCTTCAACCACGATACAAGATCACAGCCAAAAGGGCGAAAAGCAACTACACTTGCGTTTAACCAAAATGGCTAAAACTTAGTGGAGGAAAGTGCAGTGCACCAAAACATAAGCTGACACAATCATGGAGAATGCGCCAGCATATATGCTCTTCTATCTATATTTTGCAAACCTGCTCTTGTCCCCTCCAGCTGCTCCATGTAGATTTGACGCCTGGCAAGGTGCATAACCCACTGACAAGCAGGCACACTCCTGCATGAGTTTTCACTCTCACTAGCAGGATGATACACATTCATTTGCATGTGCTCCACCTCTGACACACCGCCCACCCAACCACCCAGTCACCAGAGCCACCCACAAGCCAACTGGCTCCGTGATTTAATTTGCACAGTGCAGTCATCCAGGCAGCATGTCCTTCTCAATGGAATAATCTCTGGTTCCATGGAATCTTCCGCATTGGAATGCTGCGGAACAAAAAGGATTTAAACATTCAGCTTGCTAGCATTCAATGTACCTGCGGCTTGGCTCTAGCACATGGGTCTTCATCCTGTGGCCCTCCAGCTGCTGTGAAACTACACATCCCAGCATGCCCTGCCACAGTTTTGCTATTAAGGTATGCTAAAACTGAGGCAGGGCATGCTGGTATATGTAGCTCCACAGCAGCTGGAGGGTCGCAGGTTGAAGACCCATATTCTGGCATGCCTGTTCTATGATGCATGTTCCGTGATGTCACAATCAGCTTGGAATGGGGTGTCTAGCATGCATTTGCTGACAGCCACTTGAGGGAGACACACATCAGGAGATGCATCATATCGGAGGTCTTCGATGCCTTTCCAGCAAATGCACACCACCAGCTGCTGGTCTGGACACAAAACAATACCCACAATTGAAGGCTCAAAATGCCCAACTACAGGATTAATGTAAGTAGTGAATTTAGGAATGAATTTAGAAGTAGGAAATGAAGTTAGTTCACAAGTACATTCAAATTCCGATCTAAAGTCTAGGTAGGCCTCACGTCCTGGCAGCCCCCAGCATTTAAAAATGCCTTGATTAGAGGTAGGTAATTAAATGTAGATAAGAAGTAGACACAAAATAACACTCCACAGAGCAATTATCAGGTGTCTTTATCAATTGTTGCATTTAAAAAATCAAGCAATTAGGGAACACAATGTTGCGACAATGTAACCCTATTTGCAAAATAGTACTAAATAAGTTTGTCGATGTAAGACATTTGCAAAGGCGCAAACAAAACACGCTGGAAAATGCAACTGAATCTGTTTTTGGAGGTTAGAATAGATGCAGGATCAAGTAGCTCAATGGGTAGGGTGTTTGATTAGAATTCAACAGGTTATAGATTTGAATCCTGGGTATGATAGTTTGAGGTGTTATTTAATAAAGTATGTTTATATATTAGTCACACATGGCTTACTTGTACAAATGGCATGTCACCAGTTAGTGCTGACTGCTGATATGCCATTTGCACAAACACGCCATGTGTGACTGTATATGCATTTAAGGAGGGCACCCCGGCAATACCACAAACCATTGAGTGTCAAGTATACTAGATATATCTTCATATCTCATGTGCTTTCTCTGAGACCAATCTTGTTATGCCCCTTCCCCACAAGGCATGCGCCTTTTGTCCATATTGCAAAAATGGGGAGGGGAGGGGGGGGGGGCATATTATTCTCTGTCACAGGGCACCAAAAAGTCTAGTTATGGCTCTGGTATGCATTATGTAATCTGGCAGACCATATCTCCAACACTGGCTGGTTGGAATAGAAATCCGGTTATCTATGTGAGCAAATGACCATCAACGATTTACTCTCAAACACTAGAAAATGGACAAACATGGTCCCCTAAACAAATTGGTTAAATTTTGGGTTTAACCAATTTGTGTAATGACCATTTTTGACCACTTTTCTAGTGTTTGGGAGCAAATGGTTAATTGACATTTGCTACTATACATTACCAGATTTTCATTCCATCCATCCAGACTGGATAGATAGCCTGACAGATAATTGTGTAGTGTACGCCCAGGATAACTGTCAGTTGTGCTTTCTTTTATGACGGCACATAAATGGGTGGGCAGATCCAGAGCAAGCACTGCCCACTCATGCATAGTTGTCAACTGATGTGAAGTTCCAGGGGGCAATCTCAGTTATAAAGAAAAGTATCTGGAAATTGTCCCTAGTTTAAAAAAAAAATAAAAAAAAATTGATCAACTCCATTTATTTAGTATGATATCCCAGCAGTCAGAACAACATACTTTATTAAATAACACATCTCAAACTACCATACCCAGGATTCAAACCTATAACCTGATGAATTCTAATCAAACACCCTACGTATTGAGCTATTTGATCCTGCATAAAAATTGTGAACATTATATGAAGCTATTGGTACTTTGCAAAAAAAAAGTATCAGCATTACAACGCAGCAGATCCATGCAGTTTGCAGCCACACACTACATGTATCTGCTCAGCCACAATGCTGATTATTTCTTCACAAAGTACAAGGTGAGCTCCAAACAGAATTCTCTAGCTTAGAATTATACCTTTCTATGCCAAACCTAGAAGTCGGGCCCCCCACCCTGGGATCCCCCAGAGGGAGGCCTGCACCGTCATGCGGCAGGCTTGTCCGTTTTGGAAGCAGGCTGATGGGCAGCCCAGGCTTGCTTCAGTCTGGGCTTGGCAGGTCTGGAAGCATGAGCTTGCTTTGGGTATGCCTGACCTTGGGTACGCTTTACCTGAGGGATGAAAGGGCCAAGGGAAAGTACTTTTAGCCTTCTGCGTGGTAGGAGTCATACGAGGTAGGCAAGCTGTTTTAGCAGTAGCCAGATCAGCTACAATCTTATTGAGGTCTTCTCCAAAGAGAGTGTCTCCCTTGAAAGGAAGCACCTCCAGGGTTTTCTTGGAATCCATATCCACCGACCAGGATCTCAACCAGCTGTATAAAGTATTACCTTGGAACTGGCTCTCCACTCCCCATTATCTGGTTATCATGGCTTCCTCCGCCAGTGTCCAGACTCGCTTGCTGAAGCTCGGCCACTTCTTCCTAGCAGCAGGCTCCTGGATCACTGGGCAGCAGAGGTGCTTGGGAGCCGGAAGGGGGCGGAGCAATCAGGCAGGCAGTTGCAGTGCTGCCCAGCTATCTGTGGTGTGAGAAGAAGCAGGGGCATCCCACCGCTGGCAGTGCTGCAGCTAGCGGTGGTGGCAGCGGCGAGGCTGCTGGGCTGGGTCTTGAAAAAGGTGGAAAGAAGGGTGTTACGGCATGGAATGTACAAACTGCGAGACCCTGCTGGTAGCGCCTTTGTCTATTTAGTAGGAAGGGCACGTAACAGCCGGGGGGCAATGGAGGAAGCCCCTTTAGGGCTGGAGCCCCTTCAGGGCTGGAGCCCGGCGGCAACTGACTCCGTTGTCTCTGGCAGTTCTGCCCCTGGACTAGAGGAATGGTCAAGAACATGGCAACATTTAATGCCAAAAAATGCAAAATCATACACGTCTCAAAAATGCAAAGGCTAACTATAATATTAAGGGCATTATAATGGCAAGAGGAAAGCTATCTAAGTATTACTATTTCAGGTGAGCAATGTAACAAAGCAATAGGAAAGGCAAGTCAGATGCTTGTTTGCATAGGTTAAAGAACCAGTAGCAGAAAAAAGTAATACAGGTTGAGTATCCCATATGCAAATATTCCGAAATACGGAATATTCCGAAATACGGACTTTTTTGAGTGAGACTGAGATAGTGAAACCTTTGTTTTTTGATGGCTCAGTGTACACAAACTTTGTTTAATACTCAAAGTTATTAAAAATATTGTATTAAATGAACTTCAGACTGTGTGTATAAGGTGTATATGACACATGAATGAATTCTGTGAATGTACACACACTTTGTTTAATGCACAAAGTTATAAAAAATATTGGCTAAAATGACCTTCAGGCTGTGTGTATAAGGTGTATATGAAACATAAATGCATTCTGTGCTTAGATTTAGGTCCCATCACCATAATATCTCGTTATGGTATGCAATTATTCCAAAATACAGAAAAATCCGATATCCAAAATTCCTCTGGTCCCAAGCATTTTGGATAAGGGATACTCAACCTGTAATGCCACTGTATAGGTCCTTGGTACAGCCACATTTAGAATCCTGTGTTCAGTTCCTGAAGCCATATCTCCAGAAGGCTGTAAATACATTAGGGCAACTAAAATTGTGCATGGCCTACATCACAAAACTTACCTGGAAATACTAAAAGATTATGTGTATAGTTTGGAGAAGGGAAGAGGGAACATACAGTAATAGAAACATTTAAATATATAGGGAGGAATGTAATAGGGTGTGAGAATCAGAAAGTGAGAGATTTTGTGTTTTTTCCTGTTGTTTTTTTTTTTTTTATTGTTTGTTTTTTAAAGTGGCAATCCTTTACATGGCAAAACCAGGTTGATATTTGCCATGTAAAGGATTGCCACCGTGGGCATGTGTAGAAGGGGCACTGCTACTGTTGGCATTATGTGTGTAAGCTGCACTGATATGGTGGTTATGTGTATAAAGGGCACTGCGACTGTGGGTATTATTATTATTATTATTATTATTATTATTACATGCGGTGTAATGACAATAAGATAGTGCTACTGTGTGGCGTATTTTGATTTGGGGTGCTATTGTGTGGCCATGCCCCTTCCTTGTGATACCACACCTTCTTTTTTTAAGGAGCGCACTGTCCCTTTATTAAGTATTGGAGAGAGGGCCCAAATTAATAGTTTGCAGGGAGGCGCCAAACACCCTAGCACTGGCCCTTTGGTAGGGGACAGGATTTGCTTCTGCTTGTGCACATATGTTATGATTGCCAGCCAACAGCACTGGTTTTGCCTATAACACTAACTATAAATATTTTGAATTGGTCCTGGACCACCAATCCAAGGCACCCCTGCAAGTGTCCTGAGGCACCCCAGGGTGCAGTTTGAGTACCACTGGTCTAGTGAGTACCCAGGATAATTATTGTAGCTGGTCTGCGGGTAACAGCTCTCAGATCCACTTCTAGAAAAAATGCAGCAATGTAATTTGAGTGACAAACTGCAGAGATGAACCCTTTCTGTGACTGTTGCACAGGGATCACACAAACTCTATTCATAGGGCTGACTTCACTTAGGGGAGATGTTCTCACCCCGCAAAGAAGTGCGAGTATATACCGCACTTACGGTACCATTGGATTTACAGATATTTTCTTGCAATACACTATGGGGGTCATTCTGAGTTGATTGCTCGCTAGCAGTTTTTAGCAGCCATGCAAACGCATTGTCGCTGCCCACTGGAGAGTGTATATTCACTTTGGAGAAGTGCGAACACTTGAGCAGCAGAGCGCCTGCAAAATCGTTTCAAAATAAGACCAGCACTGTAGTTACACTTCGTGTGCGTTGATTCTAACAACCGAGGGACGGCTTTTGATGTCACACACCCATCCAGCGAAAGCCCAGCCACGTCTGCATTTCTTCTGCCACGCCTGCATTTTTCCAAGCACTCCCTGAAAACGGTCAGTTGACACCCAGAAACGCCCTCTTTCTGTCAATCTCCTTGTGGCCTGTTCTGTGATTGGAATAATCGCTAGAACTAGTGCAAAACCACAATGGACTTTGTACCCGTACGATGCGCATGCACATTACGGAGCATGCGCATGCACAGATTAGCCATTTTTTTTCAACTGATTGCTACGCAGCGAACAACGGCAGCAAGCGATCAACTCGGAATGACCCCCTATATACATAGAAACATGGATTTTTACTGCAGGAATTATGGTTAGTTTAGGGGTATCGGTTAGGGTCAACAGAGGTGTAGCTAGGGGTCCAAGCGCCCCTGGCAAAGTAAGGGACTGGCGCCCCCCCTTTCGATAAAGCATTGCAGTCCATTGGCGGTTACCATGTTGGAGCCACAGCAACTGACCCCCTCCCCCACACGCTGCCCTACATCATCGGCTGGGATTCACTGTTGGTGTGAAGCCACTGGGAACATTCTGGTAGCATTAGCAGCAGTCTGTGTCATAGATAGGGAAGGCAGAAGGTTAACTAGCTAATAGCAGTCTGTTGGCAGCAGAGGCTGGGCGGGGGGCTGAGAATGAGCCAACGCTGATCAGTGTCCAGTCTGCTCAGACAAAAATATTTTGTGATCAGGGCTGGTTCTAGACCAAAGGAGCCAATGGCAAAAATTTCCTTTGCCCCCCCCCCCCACACACACACACACACATACACACACACACACACACACACACACACACACACACACACACACACCAAAAAAGAACATATCCCAGTTTAACATAACGCTATGTGGTGCAAGGTGTGGAGCTGGTCACTTGTATCAGACCTCTGACATTTGCCTTTTCACCCATATTGCATACTTTTTCTTGCAGGTTGTGTCTTAATTCAAGAAGTGTTCTAAGTACTTCAGCTTAGTATCTTTACTGACCCCTCTTTACCCCACACTACATAACTGACCCCTCTATACCCTACACTACATCACTGACCTTTCTATAACCATCACTGCATTACTGACCCCTCTATACAGTACACTGACCTCTATATACCTGCTAGTACATCCCTGATGCCTATATTCCCTAAGCTAAATCCCTGACGCCTCTATTCCCTACGCTACATTCCTGATGCCTCTATAACCTACGCTACATCCCTGACGCCTCTATACCCTACGCTACATCCCTGACGCCTCTATACAGTACAATGCATTACTGATCCCTCTAGACCATACATCCTCATTACATCAGAGAGATAGTGAAACACTGGAAAAAATAAGGATAAAGTGGACTACAGAAACTGATGCTCTAAACAAAGGAGAGAGAGAGAAAAGCACAAGGGAAAGTGGGCAAACGGAACACCATAGAGAGAGGAGAGATAGAAATGCCTGAAAAAGTAAAGGGGGTTGGGTATGGCATCCGGCGCTCGGGATTCCAGCAGTCACATGATACCTAATCCTAATCCTAACCCTCTGGGGGGGTGGCGGATAGGGCTAACCCTCAGGGGGTGGCAGCTAGGACTAACCCCCCCCCTCCTAGTGCCTTCCCTAACACCCCCTCCCCCGGTCCTAACCCTCCCTCCAATACTCGCCTTCGGGATGTTGGCTGTCTGTGTGCCGGCACCAGTCTCCCAAGTGGTGTCAGGATTCCAACATCGGTCAAATGACCGCCGGTATACCGTCTGCCGGGATGGTAAATGTATCCTGAGGACAGGTAGTGAGTGTGGAGGGATAGGTGGTTCAGTAAAATGTAACAGCTCAAACTGCGATCATTCACTGATAAATTGATTTATAGCTCTCCCTTTTTAACCATTGCAGTCATAAAAGCAATGTTTTTTAAACTTTTAAATAAAGCTTGTTAGCATCCCCAGCACACTGTATATGCTGGGAGATGTAGTTCTCAATATGAAAACATTTAATTACTGTATGAACTCTAATTCCCCAACTGAAACCTCTCACAAACACACACTCCTAAATCTAGTACACACACACACACATTTTCCCAGTACTGACAACTCTCATCACTTCCACACACTGACAACTCCCTCCTGCTCCTCTCCCCACTGACACTGACAGCTCCCTCACAGTCACACACATCCTCCACCCCCCCACCCCCCCCACACACACACTGAGAGCACACATGCACAAATCCCCCCCTCCTCGACACTAACTGTCACGGACTGCTTGGGCAGCAGGGGGCAGGCTCTGACTTGAAGTGCTGAAATTCAACAGCTCTCTCGAACTTGCAAGGCATGGCTGTGCAGCTGTCTCCAGCCATCTCCTTGCCCACTGTGTAATTTGTGGCGTTCTCTGATGTTCCCCGCTCTGCCTCTACAACCGGCACATAATGTACAGCAGTGGTGACTCCTGAGTATGGGCCTGGAGAACTCCGCCTACCGGGGGGTAGGGATTAATAATTTCAAAGGGGCAGAGCTAGGAGTGAAGCAGTGGACAGCAGTTGAGGGGCGTTTCAAACTGTAACAGGGTTGGGACAATTTCAGTATCCTTCCCTCACCGTCTAATTGGTCAGTCCCACGCTGATTGCCATAGCGCCCTTTCGAGACTGCAGAACTCTATCCCTTAGCCACGGTTGGCACAGCTGGATGGTGCCCCTGGCAAGTGCCATCCTGGCCAAGGGGTAGATACGCCCCTGAGGGTCAGGGCCAGCAACAGAAATCTCGGGGCCCAGTACACTGATATCTCTGGGGCCCCCTCAACCCCCCCTTAACTTGGCAGAGGGATCTTTAAAAAAAAATGGAGCCTTTGACTCGGACCGTCAGTGAGGCCGGCAGGTGGTTTTCATACTGGGCTATCCAGCTCTTCGGTGGCGGTGGCAGGGACATTCAGAAAAGGGCCAGCACAGCAACATGCATAATAATGGCAATACAGTATGGACCACAGGGACTGGACAAAGTGATGGGGTAAAAGGAGGGGGGAGGGTTTAGTTGGCCTGTTAATTGTTTTCCTGCTTAAATTGAGCAGTTGGTGGATACACTTTAAAAAGCAATATTGGCACTGTGGCCCCATTATTTCTGTTCTTAATACTTGGAGCCCTGAACAAGTGTCCCCTTTGTCCCCCCTGTCACCGGGCCTGTTCAGGCGTTACCTATGGAGAAGCTGCGACATGACATCCTAGGACACGATACTGCACCATGCATCACCATTATATTTCAGTGTGCCTTGTCAATATTTAAATCTTGTTCTGTGTGACGTGAGTTGTAAATGGTTGAAAATCTCTGTGCTACAGTATCGTCACCATGTAGTTATAACAACACCGCAAAACCACCAAAAGACGTGTTTTGGTAGAGGGACTGCTGGAGGGGCCCATTGGGGCCCCCAGTTTGCTACCCCACCCCAGTATACCTGTGCTGTAGCCAGTGGAAGGGGCACTATCTTCCCGGTGATCTCTTCGGGAAGATGGTGCCGCACATAGAAAGCAAAGACTCTGGCTGCACTCTCCTGCCCTCGCTCTAAGCAAGGTGATCGGGCCACAAAAGGACCCCTGTCGGACCCCTGCCGGACCCCGGCCTGTGGGCCACAAAAGGATGCATTGGGGGCGGCATGCGGCCCATGGGTTTGACACCCCTGCCCTAGAGTATCAAAATTTGTTTCACGGCACCCCTAGGCCAAAGTTTTTTTTATTGAGAAATTCAGAAAAAAATATAAAATTAAGTAAATTGTGTTTATAGCATGTCATCCTCAGGTTCAGTTATGTTGTGAGGGAATGGTTTTGCCAATTTAATAAAGTATAAATAATTTTAATTGATCCTGGACCACCAAACTATGCTACCAGTGCAAGAACCCCAGTTTGGAAACTACTGCCATAAAATAAACCTTTTTTGTTTTTTTTAAACTACATGTAATACACCTTAGAGCTCAGTTCCTAAAAGGTTTTAAACCCTTGCATACAGTAAACTACACATATTTAAAAATCCTACACCGGGCACAAGTGCTCACGGGCCAATTTCATGGCAGTCTCGGATAGGAGGGCATTGTGGATTCACCAAGGGAATGCTGATGCTGACTCCAAGAAGAAAGGGAGTCTCTTCCCTATGAAGGTGAAGCCTTGTTTGGCGACGGCCTAGTTAATTTGATCTCGGCAGCTCCCGCAGGTAAGTCATCCTTCTTGCCCTATGTTCCCTCTCAACGGATGAAGACGCATCATTATCTGACGCAGTCATTTCGGCCCAATAGATATGCAAGAAGTTAAGATTCCCCTTTCTTTGCAGGTAGAGGAAGGAAAAGAGGGAAGAGGTCTGTAGCCTCTTCAAGATCGCAGGAGCAGAGATCGTCCTCTGCTTCTGCCAAATCCACTGCATGACGCTGGGGCTCTCTTGCAGGAGCCCGCACCAGTGGGGGGCACGTCTAAAACTCTTCAGTCAGTTCTGGATTCATTCGGACCTGGACTCGTGGGTTTTACAAATAGTGTCCCAAGGGTACAAACTGGGGTTTCAAGACGTTCCCCCTCACCGATTGTTCAAATCAGCCTTAGTCAGCAGGGAGAAGGTTTTTATTCAAGCCTCTTCGTGGTCCCGAAGCCGGACGGCTCAGTCAGACCAATCTTAAATCTGAAATCCCTTAATTTCTACCTAAAGAAATTCAATTTCAAGATGGAATCTCTCAGGGTAGTGATCTCCAGTCCGGGGGATAAAGGAGATTTCATGGTTTTGGTAGACATAAAGGATGCCTACTTATATGTTCCCATTTAGCCACTGCATCAAGCTACCTGAGGTTTGCAATTCAGGATTGTCATTACCAATTTCAGACGTTGCCGTTTGGTCTGTCCACGGCTCCGAGGATTTTCACCAGGGTGATGGCGGAAATGATGGTTCTCCTTTGCAAGCAAGGAGTCACAATTATCCCGTACTTGGATGATCTCCTGATAAAGGCGAGATCCAGGGACCAGTTGGTGCAAAACATCTACTCTCCCTGACAGTTCTTCAACAACATGGTTGGCTCCTAAACTTGCCAAAATCGCAGTTGGTCCCAATGACGCGGTTGTTGTTTTTGGGAGTGATACTGGACACAGAAGAGGTTTTCTTCTAGTGGAAAGGCTCTGGAGATCCAGAGTCTGGTCAAACAAATTCTGAAACCAGCAAGAGTGTTAATCCATCAATGCATTCAGTTGCTGGGGAAGATGGTTGCGGCCTACGAGGCCATTCAGTTTGGCAGGTTCCATGCCAGAGTGTTCCAGTGGGACCTGTTGGACAAGTGGTCCGGATCCCACCTACACATGCACCGGAGGATAATCCTGTCTTCCAAGACCAGAATCTCACTCCATTGGTGGCTGCACAGTTCTCACCACCTAGAGGGGCGATGGTTCGGGATCCAGGACGGGATCCTAGGGACCACGGATGCAACCCTCCGAGGCTGGAGAGCAGTCACACAGGGGGAAAACATCCAAGGAAGATGGTCAAGTCTTCCTTGGATGTTTTCATCTCCACATAAATGTTCTGGAGTTAAGGGCCATTTAATAACTGCAGACACAGTACGCACTGGGACGGGTGCCCAGCATCCTCTACGGACTAAGAGAAAAGGATTTACCGGTAGGTATTAAAATCCTATTTTCTCTAACGTCCTAGAGGATGCTGTGGACTCCGTAAGGACCATGGGGATAGACGGGCTCCGCAGGAGACATGGGCACTTTAAGAAAGACTTTAGTTCTGGGTGTGCACTGGCTCCTCCCTCTATGCCCCTCCTCCAGACCTCAGTTTGATACTGTACCCAGTGGAGACTGGGTGCTTTTCAGGAGCTCTCCTGAGCTTTCTGACAGAAAGTATTTTGTTAGGTTTTTAATTTTCAGGGAGCACTGCTGGCAACAGACTCCCTCATCGAGGGACTGAGGGGAGAGAAGCAGCCCTGCTCTCTGAGTTGCAAGGTCCTGCTTCTTAGGCTACTGGAAACCATTAGCTCCAGTGGGATTGGTACGCAGGATCTCACCCTCGCCGTCCGTCCCAGAGCCGCGCCGCCGTCCCCCTCGCAGAGCCGGAAGATAGAAGCCGGGTGAGTATGAGAAGAAAAGAAGACTTCAGAGGCGGCAGAAGACTTCATGATCTTCACTGAGGTAACGCATAGCACTGCAGCTGTGCGCCTTTGCTCCCATACACCTCACATACTCCGGTCACTGTAAGGGTGAAGGGCGCAGGGGGGGCGCCCTGGGCAGCAATATAAACCTCTTTCGCAAAAATATAACATATATACAGCTGGGCACTTTATATATGTATGAGCCCCCACCAATTTTACAGTTTAAGCGGGACAGAAGCCCGCCTCCGAGGGGGCGGGGCTTCTCCCTCAGCACTCACCAGCGCCATTTTTTCTCCACAGCACCGCTGAGAGGAAGCTCCCCGGACTCTACCCTGCTTATACCACGTTACACAAGAGGGTTGAAAAGAGGGGTGGGGGGGGCACATAATTCGCAAATTACATACAGCAGCACTACTGGGCAAACATTAAGTTACTGTTTTATTCCTGGGTTATATAGCGCTGGGGGGTGTGCTGGCATACTCTCTCTCTGTCTCTCCAAAGGGCCTTGTGGGGAAACTGTCTTCAGAAAAAGCATTCCCTGTGTGTGTAGTGTGTCGGTACACATGTGTCGACATGTCTGAGGAAGAAGGCTATATTAGAGAGGAGCGGGAGCAAATGAATGTGGTGTCTCCGCCGACAGCTGATTGGATGGATATGTGGAATGTTTTAAATGCTAGTGTAAACTCATTGCACAAAAGATTAGACAAGGCAGAAGCTTTGGGACAGTCAGGGTTTCAACCCATGCCTGATCCTATGTTGCAGGGACTGTCAGGGTCTCATAAGCGCCCACTATCCCAAATTGTTGACACAGATACCGACACGGATTCTGACTCCAGTGTCGATTACGATGATGCAAAGTTACAGCCAAAATTGGCAAAATCCATTCGATTTATGATTATGGCAATAAAAGATGTTTTGCACATCACAGAGGAACCCCCTGTCGCTGACAAGAGGGTACATATGTACAAGGGAAAGAAGCCTGAGGTAACCTTTCCCCCCTCACACGAGCTGAACGAGTTATGTGAAAAAGCTTGGGAATCTCCAGATAAAAGACTGCAGATTTCCAAAAGGATTCTTATGGCGTATCCTTTCCCATCAACGGATAGGTTACGATGGGAATGCTCCCCTAGGGTGGACAAAGCATTAACACGCTTATCCAAGAAGGTAGCCCTCCCGTCCCAGGATACGGCTACCCTCAAAGAGTGTGCTGACCGCAAACAGGAGATTACCCTGAAGTCCATTTATACACATTCAGGTACCTTACTCAGACCGGCAATTGCGTCGGCCTGGGTGTGTAGTGCTGTAGCGGCATGGACAAATACCTTCTCTGAGGGGATGGATAGCCTAGACAAGGATACTATTTTATTGACCCTGGGGCATATAAGAGATGCTGTCCTATATATGTGTGTATGCAAACTACAGGTGGTGCTGCAGGGCCCACACCCTTTTACTTGTCTTGTAGAGCAGCTCTGAAGCTGTTACAGTGCCCAGCTGCTGCAAGAAATCAGCTTGAATGCTTCAGGGGCTTGGGCATGGCCAACATGAGCCCCACACCGAAGGAGGGTGGGGGTGTTTAATGCAAACTTGGGGTTATACAAGCGCCGCAAAAGGCCGCCATGCCCTGCATGCCCCTTTTCTCTTTTCATATACAGATGAGGGTTCCAGACAACTTTGGCCCACTGCTTGGATGACATCACCGTATGCAAATCCGTCTGCTGCAGACCTTCCCCCAGGAATGCTTGCAATAGTTGTTGCATATGGTTTAATGTCTGAGGGTGCTTCAGTATTAGGCAGCCTTCCGCCCTCCGATGTTCATCTGAAAAGATGTGGTCTCCCTGCAGTTGTTGTCCCCAGACGAGAGTTCCCTTGTGCTTCCTCAGTTAAATCTCCTTAACTTGACGGGGGTGTGCCCGAGCAGCCGCCCTCCCCAGCCCTATCCCAACACATACTTATCTTGCATATGAGATCTCTTGATCATGAAGATAGTTCTCACAGGTTGAGGTTCATCCTGCCCCGCTCCCCGCTGGAGATCGCTGATGGGGACAGCAGCGGGGCTTCAGCAGAAGGGTGAGTATGTGTGGCCAGAGACCTCCCTTCCCATGTGCAGGCCTGCAGAGTCTGCCACGCAGGATGGGGCATGTGGCACTCTCCCTCCCAGGGGCTCTTCCAGATGTAGCTCCTCAGCAGTATTTTTCCCGGGCTGCGCGGCGCTCTCCCCGACTGGCATCCGCCCTGGAACACTGCCTTCCTCAACGCAACATCAGCAGGGGGCCCTGGCCTCATCACCATCCCAGGTCTTTCTCATGTATGTATCATGTATGTGTGTGTGATATATGTATGAATCATATATGTTTGTGATATATATATATATATATATATATGTATGTATGTATGTATCTATCTATCTATCGTATGTGTGTGTATATATATGTATCTATCATGTATGTATGTATCTTGTACGTATGTGTTCTATCTATCTATCTATCTATCTATCTATCTATCTATCTATCTATCTATCTATCGTGTGTGTGATATATGTATGTATATGTATGTATCTATCATGTATGTGTTATATGTATGTATCACACCTTCCTCTATACATATACATACATACATACATACATACACACACCTATATCTGTACGTACACTGACATACACACACCAACATCTATACATAAACACGCTGACCCCTAAACGTACACCAACGTACCCACACCTGCATCTATACCTACACATGCTGACACGTGGACGTACACCGGCTTACCCACATGTGAATCTATACATACATGTGCTGACACCTGGACATACACTGATGTACCCACACCTAACATCTATACATACACATGCTAACACCTGGACGTATACAGACGTACCCACATTTGCATCCATGCATATATAGATGTAGGTGTGTGTACGTCAGTGTACGTCCAGGTGTCAACGCGTGTATGTATAGATGCAGGTGTGGGTACGTCTGTGTATGTCCAGGTGTCAGAATGTGTATGTATAGATGCAGGTGTGGGAACGTCAGTGTAGGTTCAGGTGTCAGCGCGTGTATGTATAGATGCAGGTGCTTGTATGTCCAGATGTCAGTGCATGTATGTATAGATGCAAGTGTGGGTACGTCGGTGTATGTCCATTTGTCAGCGCGTGTATATATAGATGCAGGTGCTTGTATGTTGGTGTATGTCCAGGTGTCAGCATGTGTATGTATAGATGCAGGTGTGGGAATGTTGGTGTATGTCCAGGTGTCAGGGTGTGTATGTATGGATATTAGGTGTGGGTACATCAGTGTATGTCCAGGTGTTAGCGCATGTATGTATAGATGCAGGATAATAATCACACAGCGTGCCCCCCACCAACCACAAACCTCCCCCACCCCCCTGTATGACATAAACACCGCTAATTCCACTTACACACAATAATTTCAGTTTGCGACCAGGAGCCGGCAATGTATGTGCACCCAAATGAAGCCACTGTACATGCCCTGCAGGCTGCTATGTACTGCACAGGTGCAACAAATGTAAATGCCCTATCTTTAAAATGGGGCATATTTTACTAAATTAAAAAAACCTGTAACTTTCTGTAAAACCTTAACCCCAAAAGGCACTACACTAACATCGGGGTGTAGAGTTGGATCTTGATCCAAGGCACCAACAGGCTAAAGCTTTGACTGTTCCCAGGATGCCTTGCACCGCCTCCTCTACAACCCTGCCCAGTGGCGTAACTAGACCTTTGTGGGCCCCATAGCAAAATTCTGAATGGGCCCACCAGCACTCAACAAGAATGAGTGGCGTTTGGGGTCAGAAAAGTAGAGGGGAAGGGGTCTGACAGAGTAGGGGGCAGGACATGAATGAATAGAAACTGAGGTGTCCATTATATAAAGAAATACAGTATGTGTGTCTGTGTGTATATCACACACACACTAGAGATGAGCGCCTGAAATTTTTCGGGTTTTGTGTTTTGGTTTTGGGTTCGGTTCCGCGGCCGTGTTTTGGGTTCGAACGCGTTTTGGCAAAACCTCACCGAATTTTTTTTGTCGGATTCGGGTGTGTTTTGGATTCGGGTGTTTTTTTCCAAAAACACTAAAAAACAGCTTAAATCATAGAATTTGGGGGTCATTTTGATCCCAAAGTATTATTAACCTCAAAAACCATAATTTACACTCATTTTCAGTCTATTCTGAATACCTCACACCTCACAATATTATTTTTAGTCCTAAAATTTGCACCGAGGTCGCTGTGTGAGTAAGATAAGCGACCCTAGTGGCCGACACAAACACCGGGCCCATCTAGGAGTGGCACTGCAGTGTCACGCAGGATGTCCCTTCCAAAAAACCCTCCCCAAACAGCACATGACGCAAAGAAAAAAAGAGGCGCAATGAGGTAGCTGTGTGAGTAAGATCAGCGACCCTAGTGGCCGACACAAACACCGGGCCCATCTAGGAGTGGCACTGCAGTGTCACGCAGGATGGCCCTTCCAAAAAACCCTCCCCAAACAGCACATGACGCAAAGAAAAAAAGAGGCGCAATGAGGTAGCTGTGTGAGTAAGATTAGCGACCCTAGTGGCCGACACAAACACCGGGCCCATCTAGGAGTGGCACTGCAGTGTCACGCAGGATGTCCCTTCCAAAAAACCCTCCCCAAACAGCACATGACGCAAAGAAAAAAAGAGGCGCAATGAGGTAGCTGTGTGAGTAAGATTAGCGACCCTAGTGGCCGACACAAACACCGGGCCCATCTAGGAGTGGCACTGCAGTGTCACGCAGGATGTCCCTTCCAAAAAACCCTCCCCAAACAGCACATGACGCAAAGAAAAAAAGAGGCGCAATGAGGTAGCTGACTGTGTGAGTAAGATTAGCGACCCTAGTGGCCGACACAAACACCGGGCCCATCTAGGAGTGGCACTGCAGTGTCACGCAGGATGTCCCTTCCAAAAAACCCTCCCCAATCAGCACATGATGCAAAGAAAAAGAAAAGAAAAAAGAGGTGCAAGATGGAATTGTCCTTGGGCCCTCCCACCCACCCTTATGTTGTATAAACAAAACAGGACATGCACACTTTAACCAACCCATCATTTCAGTGACAGGGTCTGCCACACGACTGTGACTGATATGACGGGTTGGTTTGGACCCCCCCCAAAAAAGAAGCAATTAATCTCTCCTTGCACAAACTGGCTCTACAGAGGCAAGATGTCCACCTCATCTTCACCCTCCGATATATCACCGTGTACATCCCCCTCCTCACAGATTATCAATTCGTCCCCACTGGAATCCACCATCTCAGCTCCCTGTGTACTTTGTGGAGGCAATTGCTGCTGGTCAATGTCTCCGCGGAGGAATTGATTATAATTCATTTTAATGAACATCATCTTCTCCACATTTTCTGGATGTAACCTCGTACGCCGATTGCTGACAAGGTGAGCGGCGGCACTAAACACTCTTTCGGAGTACACACTTGTGGGAGGGCAACTTAGGTAGAATAAAGCCAGTTTGTGCAAGGGCCTCCAAATTGCCTCTTTTTCCTGCCAGTATAAGTACGGACTGTGTGACGTGCCTACTTGGATACGGTCACTCATATAATCCTCCACCATTCTATCAATGTTGAGAGAATCATATGCAGTGACAGTAGACGACATGTCCGTAATCGTTGTCAGGTCCTTCAGTCCGGACCAGATGTCAGCATCAGCAGTCGCTCCAGACTGCCCTGCATCACCGCCAGCGGGTGGGCTCGGAATTCTGAGCCTTTTCCTCGCACCCCCAGTTGCGGGAGAATGTGAAGGAGGAGATGTTGACAGGTCGCGTTCCGCTTGACTTGACAATTTTGTCACCAGCAGGTCTTTCAACCCCAGCAGACCTGTGTCTGCCGGAAAGAGAGATCCAAGGTAGGCTTTAAATCTAGGATCGAGCACGGTGGCCAAAATGTAGTGCTCTGATTTCAACAGATTGACCACCCGTGAATCCTTGTTAAGCGAATTAAGGGCTGCATCCACAAGTCCCACATGCCTAGCGGAATCGCTCCCTTTTAGCTCCTCCTTCAATGCCTCCAGCTTCTTCTGCAAAAGCCTGATGAGGGGAATGACCTGACTCAGGCTGGCAGTGTCTGAACTGACTTCACGTGTGGCAAGTTCAAAGGGCATCAGAACCTTGCACAACGTTGAAATCATTCTCCACTGCACTTGAGACAGGTGCATTCCACCTACTATATCGTGCTCAATTGTATAGGCTTGAATGGCCTTTTGCTGCTCCTCCAACCTCTGAAGCATATAGAGGGTTGAATTCCACCTCGTTACCACTTCTTGCTTCAGATGATGGCAGGGCAGGTTCAGTAGTTTTTGGTGGTGCTCCAGTCTTCTGTACGTGGTGCCTGTACGCCGAAAGTGTCCCGCAATTTTTCTGGCCACCGACAGCATCTCTTGCACGCCCCTGTCGTTTTTTAAAAAATTCTGCACCACCAAATTCAAGGTATGTGCAAAACATGGGACGTGCTGGAATTTGCCCATATTTAATGCACACACAATATTGCTGGCGTTGTCCGATGCCACAAATCCACAGGAGAGTCCAATTGGGGTAAGCCATTCCGCGATGATCTTCCTCAGTTGCCGTAAGAGGTTTTCAGCTGTGTGCGTATTCTGGAAAGCGGTGATACAAAGCGTAGCCTGCCTAGGAAAGAGTTGGCGTTTGCGAGATGCTGCTACTGGTGCCGCCGCTGCTGTTCTTGCGGCGGGAGTCCATACATCTACCCAGTGGGCTGTCACAGTCATATAGTCCTGACCCTGCCCTGCTCCACTTGTCCACATGTCCGTGGTTAAGTGGACATTGGGTACAACTGCATTTTTTAGGACACTGGTGAGTCTTTTCCTGACGTCCGTGTACATTCTCGGTATCGCCTGCCTAGAGAAGTGGAACCTAGATGGTATTTGGTAACGGGGGCACACTGCCTCAATAAATTGTCTAGTTCCCTGTGAACTAACGGCGGATACCGGACGCACGTCTAACACCAACATAGTTGTCAAGGACTCAGTTATCCGCTTTGCAGTAGGATGACTGCTGTGATATTTCATCTTCCTCGCAAAGGACTGTTGAACAGTCAATTGCTTACTGGAAGTAGTACAAGTGGGCTTACGACTTCCCCTCTGGGATGACCATCGACTCCCAGCGGCAACAACAGCAGCGCCAGCAGCAGTAGGCGTTACACGCAAGGATGCATCGGAGGAATCCCAGGCAGGAGAGGACTCGTCAGAATTGCCAGTGACATGGCCTGCAGGACTATTGGCATTCCTGGGGAAGGAGGAAATTGACACTGAGGGAGTTGGTGGGGTGGTTTGCGTGAGCTTGGTTACAAGAGGAAGGGATTTACTGGTCAGTGGACTGCTTCCGCTGTCACCCAAAGTTTTTGAACTTGTCACTGACTTATTATGAATGCGCTGCAGGTGATGTATAAGGGAGGATGTTCCGAGGTGGTTAACGTCCTTACCCCTACTTATTACAGCTTGACAAAGGGAACACACGGCTTGACACCTGTTGTCCGCATTTCTGGTGAAATACCTCCACACCGAAGAGCTGATTTTTTTGGTATTTTCACCTGGCATGTCAACGGCCATATTCCTCCCACGGACAACAGGTGTCTCCCCGGGTGCCTGACTTAAACAAACCACCTCACCATCAGAATCCTCCTGGTCAATTTCCTCCCCAGCGCCAGCAACACCCTTATCCTCCTCATCCTGGTGTACTTCAACACTGACATCTTCAATCTGACTATCAGGAACTGGACTGCGGGTGCTCCTTCCAGCACTTGCAGGGGGCGTGCAAATGGTGGAAGGCGCATGCTCTTCACGTCCAGTGTTGGGAAGGTCAGGCATCGCAACCGACACAATTGGACTCTCCTTGTGGATTTGGGATTTCAAAGAACGCACAGTTCTTTGCGGTGCTTTTGCCAGCTTGAGTCTTTTCAGTTTTCTAGCGAGAGGCTGAGTGCTTCCATCCTCATGTGAAGCTGAACCACTAGCCATGAACATAGGCCAGGGCCTCAGCCGTTCCTTGCCACTCCGTGTGGTAAATGGCATATTGGCAAGTTTACGCTTCTCCTCCGACAATTTTATTTTAGGTTTTGGAGTCCTTTTTTTACTGATATTTGGTGTTTTGGTTTTGACATGCTCTGTACTATGCCATTGGGCATCGGCCTTGGCAGACGACGTTGCTGGCATTTCATCGTCTCGGCCATGACTAGTGGCAGCAGCTTCAGCACGAGGTGGAAGTGGATCTTGATCTTTCCCTAATTTTGGAACCTCAACATTTTTGTTCTCCATATTTTAATAGGCACAACTAAAAGGCACCTCAGGTAAACAATGGAGATGGATGGATTGGATACTAGTATACAATTATGGACGGGCTGCCGAGTGCCGACACAGAGGTAGCCACAGCCGTGAACTACCGCACTGTACTGTGTCTGCTGCTAATATAGACTGGTTGATAAAGAGATAGTATACTCGTAACTAGTATGTATGTATAAAGAAAGAAAAAAAAACCACGGTTAGGTGGTATATACAATTATGGACGGGCTGCCGAGTGCCGACACAGAGGTAGCCACAGCCGTGAACTACCGCACTGTACTGTGTCTGCTGCTAATATATAGACTGGTTGATAAAGAGATAGTATACTCGTAACTAGTATGTATGTATAAAGAAAGAAAAAAAAACCACGGTTAGGTGGTATATACAATTATGGACGGGCTGCCGAGTGCCGACACAGAGGTAGCCACAGCCGTGAACTACCGCACTGTACTGTGTCTGCTGCTAATATATAGACTGGTTGATAAAGAGATAGTATACTCGTAACTAGTATGTATGTATAAAGAAAGAAAAAAAAACCACGGTTAGGTGGTATATACAATTATGGACGGGCTGCCGAGTGCCGACACAGAGGTAGCCACAGCCGTGAACTACCGCACTGTACTGTGTCTGCTGCTAATATATAGACTGGTTGATAAAGAGATAGTATACTCGTAACTAGTATGTATGTATAAAGAAAGAAAAAAAAACCACGGTTAGGTGGTATATACAATTATGGACGGGCTGCCGAGTGCCGACACAGAGGTAGCCACAGCCGTGAACTACCGCACTGTACTGTGTCTGCTGCTAATATATAGACTGGTTGATAAAGAGATAGTATACTCGTAACTAGTATGTATGTATAAAGAAAGAAAAAAAAACCACGGTTAGGTGGTATATACAATTATGGACGGGCTGCCGAGTGCCGACACAGAGGTAGCCACAGCCGTGAACTACCGCACTGTACTGTGTCTGCTGCTAATATATAGACTGGTTGATAAAGAGATAGTATACTCGTAACTAGTATGTATGTATAAAGAAAGAAAAAAAAACCACGGTTAGGTGGTATATACAATTATGGACGGGCTGCCGAGTGCCGACACAGAGGTAGCCACAGCCGTGAACTACCGCACTGTACTGTGTCTGCTGCTAATATATAGACTGGTTGATAAAGAGATAGTATACTCGTAACTAGTATGTATGTATAAAGAAAGAAAAAAAAACCACGGTTAGGTGGTATATACAATTATGGACGGGCTGCCGAGTGCCGACACAGAGGTAGCCACAGCCGTGAACTACCGCACTGTACTGTGTCTGCTGCTAATATATAGACTGGTTGATAAAGAGATAGTATACTCGTAACTAGTATGTATGTATAAAGAAAGAAAAAAAAACCACGGTTAGGTGGTATATACAATTATGGACGGGCTGCCGAGTGCCGACACAGAGGTAGCCACAGCCGTGAACTACCGCACTGTACTGTGTCTGCTGCTAATATAGACTAGTTGATAAAGAGATAGTATACTCGTAACTAGTATGTATGTATAAAGAATGAAAAAAAAAACACGGTTAGGTGGTATATACAATTATGGACGGGCTGCCGAGTGCCGACACAGAGGTAGCCACAGCCGTGAACTACCGCACTGTACTGTGTCTGCTGCTAATATATAGACTGGTTGATAAAGAGATAGTATACTCGTAACTAGTATGTATGTATAAAGAAAGAAAAAAAAACCACGGTTAGGTGGTATATACAATTATGGACGGGCTGCCGAGTGCCGACACAGAGGTAGCCACAGCCGTGAACTACCGCACTGTACTGTGTCTGCTGCTAATATATAGACTGGTTGATAAAGAGATAGTATACTCGTAACTAGTATGTATGTATAAAGAAAGAAAAAAAAACCACGGTTAGGTGGTATATACAATTATGGACGGGCTGCCGAGTGCCGACACAGAGGTAGCCACAGCCGTGAACTACCGCACTGTACTGTGTCTGCTGCTAATATATAGACTGGTTGATAAAGAGATAGTATACTCGTAACTAGTATGTATGTATAAAGAAAGAAAAAAAAACCACGGTTAGGTGGTATATACAATTATGGACGGGCTGCCGAGTGCCGACACAGAGGTAGCCACAGCCGTGAACTACCGCACTGTACTGTGTCTGCTGCTAATATATAGACTGGTTGATAAAGAGATAGTATACTCGTAACTAGTATGTATGTATAAAGAAAGAAAAAAAAACCACGGTTAGGTGGTATATACAATTATGGACGGGCTGCCGAGTGCCGACACAGAGGTAGCCACAGCCGTGAACTACCGCACTGTACTGTGTCTGCTGCTAATATATAGACTGGTTGATAAAGAGATAGTATACTCGTAACTAGTATGTATGTATAAAGAAAGAAAAAAAAACCACGGTTAGGTGGTATATACAATTATGGACGGGCTGCCGAGTGCCGACACAGAGGTAGCCACAGCCGTGAACTACCGCACTGTACTGTGTCTGCTGCTAATATATAGACTGGTTGATAAAGAGATAGTATACTCGTAACTAGTATGTATGTATAAAGAAAGAAAAAAAAACCACGGTTAGGTGGTATATACAATTATGGACGGGCTGCCGAGTGCCGACACAGAGGTAGCCACAGCCGTGAACTACCGCACTGTACTGTGTCTGCTGCTAATATATAGACTGGTTGATAAAGAGATAGTATACTCGTAACTAGTATGTATGTATAAAGAAAGAAAAAAAAACCACGGTTAGGTGGTATATACAATTATGGACGGGCTGCCGAGTGCCGACACAGAGGTAGCCACAGCCGTGAACTACCGCACTGTACTGTGTCTGCTGCTAATATATAGACTGGTTGATAAAGAGATAGTATACTCGTAACTAGTATGTATGTATAAAGAAAGAAAAAAAAACCACGGTTAGGTGGTATATACAATTATGGACGGGCTGCCGAGTGCCGACACAGAGGTAGCCACAGCCGTGAACTACCGCACTGTACTGTGTCTGCTGCTAATATATAGACTGGTTGATAAAGAGATAGTATACTCGTAACTAGTATGTATGTATAAAGAAAGAAAAAAAAACCACGGTTAGGTGGTATATACAATTATGGACGGGCTGCCGAGTGCCGACACAGAGGTAGCCACAGCCGTGAACTACCGCACTGTACTGTGTCTGCTGCTAATATATAGACTGGTTGATAAAGAGATAGTATACTCGTAACTAGTATGTATGTATAAAGAAAGAAAAAAAAACCACGGTTAGGTGGTATATACAATTATGGACGGGCTGCCGAGTGCCGACACAGAGGTAGCCACAGCCGTGAACTACCGCACTGTACTGTGTCTGCTGCTAATATATAGACTGGTTGATAAAGAGATAGTATACTCGTAACTAGTATGTATGTATAAAGAAAGAAAAAAAAACCACGGTTAGGTGGTATATACAATTATGGACGGGCTGCCGAGTGCCGACACAGAGGTAGCCACAGCCGTGAACTACCGCACTGTACTGTGTCTGCTGCTAATATATAGACTGGTTGATAAAGAGATAGTATACTCGTAACTAGTATGTATGTATAAAGAAAGAAAAAAAAACCACGGTTAGGTGGTATATACAATTATGGATGGGCTGCCGAGTGCCGACACAGAGGTAGCCACAGCCGTGAACTACCGCACTGTACTGTGTCTGCTGCTAATATATAGACTGGTTGATAAAGAGATAGTATACTCGTAACTAGTATGTATGTATAAAGAAAGAAAAAAAAACCACGGTTAGGTGGTATATACAATTATGGACGGGCTGCCGAGTGCCGACACAGAGGTAGCCACAGCCGTGAACTACCGCACTGTACTGTGTCTGCTGCTAATATATAGACTGGTTGATAAAGAGATAGTATACTCGTAACTAGTATGTATGTATAAAGAAAGAAAAAAAAACCACGGTTAGGTGGTATATACAATTATGGACGGGCTGCCGAGTGCCGACACAGAGGTAGCCACAGCCGTGAACTACCGCACTGTACTGTGTCTGCTGCTAATATATAGACTGGTTGATAAAGAGATAGTATACTCGTAACTAGTATGTATGTATAAAGAAAGAAAAAAAAACCACGGTTAGGTGGTATATACAATTATGGACGGGCTGCCGAGTGCCGACACAGAGGTAGCCACAGCCGTGAACTACCGCACTGTACTGTGTCTGCTGCTAATATATAGACTGGTTGATAAAGAGATAGTATACTCGTAACTAGTATGTATGTATAAAGAAAGAAAAAAAAACCACGGTTAGGTGGTATATACAATTATGGACGGGCTGCCGAGTGCCGACACAGAGGTAGCCACAGCCGTGAACTACCGCACTGTACTGTGTCTGCTGCTAATATATAGACTGGTTGATAAAGAGATAGTATACTCGTAACTAGTATGTATGTATAAAGAAAGAAAAAAAAACCACGGTTAGGTGGTATATACAATTATGGACGGGCTGCCGAGTGCCGACACAGAGGTAGCCACAGCCGTGAACTACCGCACTGTACTGTGTCTGCTGCTAATATATAGACTGGTTGATAAAGAGATAGTATACTCGTAACTAGTATGTATGTATAAAGAAAGAAAAAAAAACCACGGTTAGGTGGTATATACAATTATGGACGGGCTGCCGAGTGCCGACACAGAGGTAGCCACAGCCGTGAACTACCGCACTGTACTGTGTCTGCTGCTAATATATAGACTGGTTGATAAAGAGATAGTATACTCGTAACTAGTATGTATGTATAAAGAAAGAAAAAAAAACCACGGTTAGGTGGTATATACAATTATGGACGGGCTGCCGAGTGCCGACACAGAGGTAGCCACAGCCGTGAACTACCGCACTGTACTGTGTCTGCTGCTAATATATAGACTGGTTGATAAAGAGATAGTATACTCGTAACTAGTATGTATGTATAAAGAAAGAAAAAAAAACCACGGTTAGGTGGTATATACAATTATGGACGGGCTGCCGAGTGCCGACACAGAGGTAGCCACAGCCGTGAACTACCGCACTGTACTGTGTCTGCTGCTAATATATAGACTGGTTGATAAAGAGATAGTATACTCGTAACTAGTATGTATGTATAAAGAAAGAAAAAAAAACCACGGTTAGGTGGTATATACAATTATGGACGGGCTGCCGAGTGCCGACACAGAGGTAGCCACAGCCGTGAACTACCGCACTGTACTGTGTCTGCTGCTAATATATAGACTGGTTGATAAAGAGATAGTATACTCGTAACTAGTATGTATGTATAAAGAAAGAAAAAAAAACC
This sequence comes from Pseudophryne corroboree, assembly GCF_028390025.1. Lineage (NCBI taxonomy): Eukaryota > Metazoa > Chordata > Amphibia > Anura > Myobatrachidae > Pseudophryne > Pseudophryne corroboree. Next base: position 281,527 of record NW_026970377.1, read on the forward strand.
ACGGTTAGGTGGTATATACAATTATGGACGGGCTGCCGAGTGCCGACACAGAGGTAGCCACAGCCGTGAACTACCGCACTGTACTGTGTCTGCTGCTAATATATAGACTGGTTGATAAAGAGATAGTATACTCGTAACTAGTATGTATGTATAAAGAAAGAAAAAAAAACCACGGTTAGGTGGTATATACAATTATGGACGGGCTGCCGAGTGCCGACACAGAGGTAGCCACAGCCGTGAACTACCGCACTGTACTGTGTCTGCTGCTAATATAGACTAGTTGATAAAGAGATAGTATACTCGTAACTAGTATATATGTATAAAGAATGAAAAAAAAAACACGGTTAGGTGGTATATACAATTATGGACGGGCTGCCGAGTGCCGACACAGAGGTAGCCACAGCCGTGAACTACCGCACTGTACTGTGTCTGCTGCTAATATATAGACTGGTTGATAAAGAGATAGTATACTCGTAACTAGTATGTATGTATAAAGAAAGAAAAAAAAACCACGGTTAGGTGGTATATACAATTATGGACGGGCTGCCGAGTGCCGACACAGAGGTAGCCACAGCCGTGAACTACCGCACTGTACTGTGTCTGCTGCTAATATAGACTGGTTGATAAAGAGATAGTATACTCGTAACTAGTATGTATGTATAAAGAATGAAAAAAAAACCACGGTTAGGTGGTATATACAATTATGGACGGGCTGCCGAGTGCCGACACAGAGGTAGCCACAGCCGTGAACTACCGCACTGTACTGTGTCTGCTGCTAATATATAGACTGGTTGATAAAGAGATAGTATACTCGTAACTAGTATGTATGTATAAAGAAAGAAAAAAAAACCACGGTTAGGTGGTATATACAATTATGGACGGGCTGCCGAGTGCCGACACAGAGGTAGCCACAGCCGTGAACTACCGCACTGTACTGTGTCTGCTGCTAATATATAGACTGGTTGATAAAGAGATAGTATACTCGTAACTAGTATGTATGTATAAAGAAAGAAAAAAAAACCACGGTTAGGTGGTATATACAATTATGGACGGGCTGCCGAGTGCCGACACAGAGGTAGCCACAGCCGTGAACTACCGCACTGTACTGTGTCTGCTGCTAATATAGACTGGTTGATAAAGAGATAGTATACTACTAATATTATATACTGGTGGTCAGGTCACTGGTCACTAGTCACACTGGCAGTGGCACTCCTGCAGCAAAAGTGTGCACTGTTTAATTTTAATATAATATTATGTACTCCTGGCTCCTGCTATAACCTATAACTGGCACTGCAGTAGTGCTCCCCAGTCTCCCCCACAATTATAAGCTGTGTGAGCTGAGCAGTCAGACAGATATATAATATATATAGATGATGCAGCACACTGGCCTGAGCCTGAGCAGTGCACACAGATATGGTATGTGACTGACTGAGTCACTGTGTGTATCGCTTTTTTCAGGCAGAGAACGGATATATTAAATAAACTGCACTGTGTGTCTGGTGGTAACTCACTATATAATATATTATGTACTCCTGGCTCCTGCTATAACCTATAACTGGCACTGCAGTAGTGCTCCCCAGTCTCCCCCACAATTATAAGCTGTGTGAGCTGAGCAGTCAGACAGATATATATAATATTATATATAGATAATAGATGATGCAGCACACTGGCCTGAGCCTGAGCAGTGCACACAGATATGGTATGTGACTGAGTCACTGTGTGCTGTGTATCGCTTTTTTCAGGCAGAGAACGGATTATATTATGTACTCCTGGCTCCTGCTATAACCTATAACTGGCACTGCAGTAGTGCTCCCCAGTCTCCCCCACAATTATAAGCTGTGTGAGCTGAGCAGTCAGACAGATATATATAATATTATATATAGATAATAGATGATGCAGCACACTGGCCTGAGCCTGAGCAGTGCACACAGATATGGTATGTGACTGAGTCACTGTGTGCTGTGTATCGCTTTTTTCAGGCAGAGAACGGATTATAAATAAAAGTGGTGGTCACTGGTCACTATCAGCAAAACTCTGCACTGTACACTACTGAGTACTCCTAATGCTCCCCAAAATTAGTAAATCAAGTGTCTCTCTAATCTATTCTAATTCTAAACGGAGAGGACGCCAGCCACGTCCTCTCCCTATCAATCTCAATGCACGTGTGAAAATGGCGGCGACGCGCGGCTCCTTATATAGAATCCGAGTCTCGCGATAGAATCCGAGCCTCGCGAGAATCCGACAGCGTCATGATGACGTTCGGGCGCGCTCGGGTTAACCGAGCAAGGCGGGAAGATCCGAGTCGCTCGGACCCGTGAAAAAAAACATGAAGTTCTGGCGGGTTCGGATTCAGAGAAACCGAACCCGCTCATCTCTAACACACACACATATAAGGGAAATTCAAATGCCCTCAATTATTGCGCCCATTACACTCTGGTTTAGGTGCACAAAGCACCTAAACCTGAATAAAGTAATGGGCGCGATCATGAAAAGACACCGTTTGGTTGCCCAAATGGGTCTCTTTGCACACATTTCAGCTTGTTTCCCCTGGGGGTAGCGAGCTGAAATAAACATGTCGCACCCGTTGGCAGCAACATTAGAATAGCTGCTGACGGGCACGATTGAGTGAGGAAAGGGACATTTGAATCCAGCCCATAGATGCAATGTGAATATGTAATTTGTACCTTCCTATCTTAAAATGTATATAGTAGTGTTTACACTAGAGGTCTTTCCGAACCCCCTAATCCTAACATTGTAATTTGCTTTAGGGCGCACCTCCAATTAGTCTAGTGTTTCGTATTTTCACATTAAATACTTTCTTGCATTGGTTGGTTAAAGATTAGATCGTATATTTTTCTAGATATAGCTGTGCATAGTCTACAAGGCTACATGCTTCTCCCCTAACTAGAGATGTGCAGCGGGCATTTTTCGTGTTTCATGTTTTGGTTTTGGTTTCGGATCCGCAGTTGTGTTTTGGATACGGACGCGTTTTGGCAAAACCACCCTTTCGGGTTTTGTATTCGGGTGATTTTTTTTTAAAACCTCAAACAGCTAAAAACATTAAGCTCAATAACCATAATTTCTACTCCTTTCCAGTCTATTCTGAACACCTCACACCTCCCAATATTATTTTTAGTCCTAAAATTTGCACCAAGGTCCCTGGATGACTAAGCTAAGCGACCCAAGTGGGCAGCACAAACACCTGGCCCATCTAGGAGTGGCACTGCAGTGTCAGACAGGATGGCATTTAAAAAAATAGCCCCAAACAGCACATGATGCAAAGATAAATAAAAAAAGAGGCGCAAGATGAAATTGTAGTGTGTCTCTCCTGCTCAGTGTCAGTTCTCAGTAGTATCCTCATCAGTGCTCAGTATCACTGCTCATTGTCTTGTGCTGCAATGTGGTGCTCAGTATACTAGAGTACATTACTAATAGTCCAGTGCTGCATCTTGCTGCTCAGTGTCAGTTCTAGTATCCTCATCAGTGCTCAGTATCACTGCTCATTGTCTTGTGCTGCATTGTGGTGCTCAGTATACTACAGAACATTACTAATAGTCCAGTGCTGCATCTGGCTGCTCAGTGTCAGTTCTAGTAATCTCATCAGTGCTCCGTATCACTGCTCATTGTCTTGTGGTGCTCAGTATACTACAGTACATTACTAATACTCCAGTGTCTTGTGCCGCATATGGCTGCTGTAGGGTGCTGTGGTAGTGTCCTGTCACTGTGCATATGTCATCATTCCAGTCACAGTGATATCTGGTATCTATCTAGTGGTATCTAATTCCAGACATTACCACCGTCTAATTCCAGATATATTACTAGCATATAATTCCACACATTAAAAAATGGAGAACAAAAAGGTGGAGGGTAAAATAGGGAAAGATCAAGATCCACTTCCACCTAGTGCTGAAGCTGCTGCCACTAGTCAAGGCAGAGACAATTCAATGCCATCAACATTATGTAATGATTATACGATACATTATATATCATATCATTGTATGGTTGTAAAATACAACTTAAAAACTTTAATGAATAAATACATAAAGTAGCTTTTATGTAACCTTTTTAAACCTATTAGCATAGACCGAATCTCATCGTGTGTATAGGCCTTTAGTTCAACAACAGCATGGGACCAGTTAGTGTGTTTTGACCACTGCACAGCACCTGGTGTTATATAGTAAGCACCACTATGGCATAGTATACAGCATTATGGGCCTGATATGAGTGTGACCAGCGGTGATGTGGAATGCAGTAGGAGGTGCTGTTTAGCAAGCACCACTTCTATATTCACCATGCAGTATATTGTGTGAATATAGAAGTGTTGGCTGTGTTATGTATTAGAGTAATTATTGCAGCTCCCAGCTAAAATTGCAACAATGTAATTTAGTGACAAGCTGCAGAGATTAACCCTTTCTGTGGCTGCTGCACAACCTCTATTCATATCGCTGAATTCAATTAGGGAGATGTTCTCACCCCGCGAGCAAGCGCAGGTATATGCCACACTTAAATGTATGGGTATGGTCTCCATAAAATGAGCGTAGCCTTGCAGGCAAAGACTACCTTACACCCTAGTTCTTGACCCTGCACCAACAGACCTCGGCCACCACAGGGAAAAAAGTACAGTAATTTCCACCATGTTAAGCCCCACACATTAATGCCCTTTGGAACATATTATGTCACACACCACAATATCTGTGATACACTATGCCCTACAGTAAAGCTTCTAATTACTTTTACAAAAACTGCTCAACGCCAAGAGTTTCACGTGCTGGGTGTCATGCTCATTGCCAGGGGTTTCACTCTCTGGGTGTCATGCTCATTGCCAGGGGGAACGCAGTAGGAGGTGTTATATAGTAAGCACCACTATGGCATAGTATATAGCATTATATATATTGTGAGCACTGGTGATGTTGAGTGCAGTAGAGCTGCTGCTGGGTAATTACAATTTACTACAACCACCAATATATTCTGCTGCACTATATATATGCAAAGCTAATTCTGCTGGGTAATTACAATTGACTACAACCACCAATATATTCTGCTGCACTATATCTATATTTGCAAAGCTAATTCTGCTGGGTAATTACAATTGACTACAACAACCAATATATTCTGCTGCACTATATCTATATATGCAAAGCTAATTCTGCTGAGTAATTACAATTGACTACAACCACCAATATATTCTGCTGCACTATATCTATATATGCAAAGCTAATTCTGCTGGGTAATGCAAATTGAAACATTATTGCATAGTATGTGATTTTTAAGTACTTTTTTAAAGTTTTGAATGATAAAGACCCAGTTTAATCTTTGTGGAATGCCTGGTTGTTGTTTTTAAGGTAATTTATTGCCTGGCATTTGAGGTGGGGGGGGGGGGTTTGGTTACAGATTTCAATTATTGGTTTTACTTGTAATAGTCTTCTACTTAAGTCCAATGGTGTAGGCTGTGCAAAGCCGTTTGGCTGTGCATTTATTGATCCAAGCGTGCATTTTTATCAAAGCGTGATAAAATTGACACATAACAGCAGCGTTCAATCAGCGTTAATTTATCTTCAGCTGATATCGATTGTGAATTGACGTTTCTTCTCTTCTTGTCACCTACAGTTAATTACAATTGACTACAACCACCAATATATTCTGCTGCACTATATCTATATATGCAAAGCTAATTCTGCTGGGTAATGCAAATTGAAACATTATTGCATAGTATGTGATTTTGAAGTACTTTTTTAAAGTTTTGAATGATATAGACCCAGTTTAATCTTTGTGGAATGCCTGGTTGTTGTTTTTAAGGTAATTTATTGCCTGGCATTTGAGGGGGTGGGGTGTGGTTACAGATTTCAATTATTGGTTTCACTTGTAATAGTCTTCTACTTAAGTCCAATGGTGTAGGCTGTGCAAAGCCGTTTGGCTGTGCATTTATTGATCTAAGCGTGCATTTTTATCAAAGCGTGATAAAATTGACACATAACAGCAGCGTTCAATCAGCGTTAATTTATCTTCAGCTGATATCGATTGTGAATTGACGTTTCTTCTCTTCTTGTCACCTACAGTTAATTACAATTGACTACAACCACCAATATATTCTGCTGCACTATATCTATATATGCAAAGCTAATTCTGCTGGGTTATGCAAATTGAAACATTATTGCATAGTATGTGATTTTGAAGTACTTTTTTAAAGTTTTGAATGATATAGACCCAGTTTAATCTTTGTGGAATGCCTGGTTGTTGTTTTTAAGGTAATTTATTGCCTGGCATTTGAGGGGGTGGGGTGTGGTTACAGATTTCAATTATTGGTTTCACTTGTAATATCTTCTACTTAAGTCCAATGGTGTAGGCTGTGCAAAGCCGTTTGGCTGTGCATTTATTGATCTAAGCGTGCATTTTTAACAAAGCGTGATAAAATTGACACATAACAGCAGTGTTCAATCAGCATTAATTTATCTTCAACTGATATCAATTGTGAATTGACGTTTCTTCTCTTCTTGTCACCTACAGGTAATTACAATTGACTACAACCACCAATATATTCTGCTGCACTATATCTATATATGCAAAGCTAATTCTGCTGGGTAATGCAAATTGAAACATTATTGCATAGTATGTGATTTTGAAGTACTTTTTTAAAGTTTTGAATGATATAGACCCAGTTTAATCTTTGTGGAATGCCTGGTTGTTGTTTTTAAGGTAATTTATTGCCTGGCATTTGAGGGGGTGGGGTGTGGTTACAGATTTCAATTATTGGTTTCACTTGTAATAGTATTCTACTTAAGTCCAATGGTGTAGGCTGTGCATTTATTGATCTAAGCATGCATTTTTATCAAAGCGTGATAAAATTGACACATAACAGCAGTGTTCAATCAGCATTAATTTATCTTCAGCTGATATCGATTGTGAATTGACGTTTCTTCTCTT